>NW_028318704.1:0-233024 GCF_062004578.1 Staurois parvus | reverse complement strand
CTATACCGTCACCTCCTACATATCACATATCACACACCTCCATCCCTGTACATATCTCCTCCCTATACCGTCACCTCCTACATATCACACACATGACACCCTCTGATCCCGGCTCACATCTCCCTCTTCTCTCTGCAGGGATCCATATCGTCCAGGTGATGTACGGCTGTGAGCTGAGAGATGACGGCACCACTGCGGGGTATAATCAGATCAGATATGATGGGAGAGAATTCATGTATCTGGACACACAGAGATGGATCTGGATCCCGACCATGAATGAGGCTCAGATCACCACACAGAGATGGAACAGTCCGGAGGTCAGAGCGGGGGAGAGACTGAAGAATTATCTGGAGAATCTCTGTCTGGAGGATCTCAAGCAATTCACAGAGTACGGGAGAGAAGATCTGGAGAGGAGAGGTGACTATACATGTTTATTATCCACACACAATGTATACACGCTACACCCTATATACACGCTACACCCTATATACACGCTACACCCTATATACACGCTCCACCCTATATACACGCTCCACCCTGTATACACGCTATGCCCTATATACACGCTACACCCTATATACACGCTACACCCTATATACATGCTACACCCTATATACACGCTCCACCCTGTATACACGCTCCACCCTGTATACACCCTATATACACGCTCCACCCTATATACACCCTATATACACGCTCCACCCTATATACACCCTATATACATGCTCCACCCTGTATACACCCTATATACACGCTCCACCCTATATACACCCTATATACACGCTCCACCCTGTATACACACTACACCATATATAGTTTCTATACACTGTATACTGGGGAAGCACCAATATTCCAACAACCAAAATGTATCTGCCGAAAATATTGTTAGCATTTTGCCGATGGGAAAAAGGAGCCGATAATGGCCACTGATAACTGAGTCATGTGACTCAAAAAAAGCATCAAAATGCAACACGTGGGCGTTTTCAATGCATTTCAGGCCTGGATCACACCGGCAGTTTGCTTTTTTGTCCGTTTTTGCATGTGCGTTTTTGACCCTTTTTTCAATGTGTTTTGCATTTTTTTATTTATTTTGACCAACTTGTTGCCGGGCAGATTAAAAATGCAAAATGCATCAAAAACGAAACACAAGTTTTTGGTGCATTTTTGCTGTTTTCAGTGCATTTCTGGCCTATTTCACACCAATTCAGTTTGTGTATTTTGTCTGTTTTGCTGTTATTTTTCAGTGAATTTTGTGTTGTTGATGTGCTTTTTTGCAAAAATGAAACTCATGAGTTTTTGATGCATGTTTGCATTTTTGTTCTTTTTGCAGTGCGTTTTGTGTTTTGCACGCACGTTTTTGAATTTTTTTGTTTTTACACGGTTTGTTTTCTTTTTTGGTCAACTTGTTGCTGGACAGATTAAAAATGCATCAAAAAACGCAACACGTGTGCATTTTTGATACACTTTCAATACATTTCAGGCTACACTCTATATACCCTGTATACCCTCTACACCCTATACACCCTGTATACACACTACACCCTATACACCCTGTATACCCTCTACACCCTATATACCCTGTATACACACTACACCCTATACACCCTGTATACTCTCTACACCCTATATACACACTACACCCTATATACCCTGTATACACTCTACACCCTATATACCCTGTATACACTCTACACCCTATATACCCTGTATACACTCTACACCCTATATACCCCGTATACACTCTACACCCTATATACCCTGTATACACTCTACACCCTATATACCCTGTATACACTCTGCACCCTATATACCCTGTATACACTCTACACCCTATATACCCTGTATACACTCTACACCCTATATACCCTGTATACACGCTACACCTTATATACCCTGTATACACTCTACACCCTATATACCCTCCCTATATACCCTGTATACACTCTACACCCTATATACCCTGTATACACTCTACACCCTATATACCCTGTATACACTCTACACCCTATATACCCCGCATATGCACTATACACTGTATACCAGGGATGCGCCAATATACCAGCACTCAAAATGTATCAGCCGAAAATATTGTTAGCATTTTGCCAATAGGAAAAGAGGAGCCGATAATGGCTGCTGAAAATGTGCAATTTTGCCATGATTTTACCGCGATTAGGGTGCGTTTTTCATAGTCCTGTGACTCAAAAAACATCAAAATTCAACACGTGCATTTTTGATGCATTTTCAATGCATTGCAGGCTTGGCTCACACCAGCAGTTTGTGTTTTTGTCTGTTTTGAATGTGCTTTTTTGACTTTTTTTTTTTTTTTGGCCAACTTGTTGCTGGGAAGAATAAAAACACAAAATGCATCAAAAACTAAACACATGAGTTTTTGATGCATTTTTGCTGTTTTCAGTGCATTTCAGCCCTGTTTCATACCAATGCAGTTTGCGTAATTTGTCTGTTTTGCTGTTCTTTTTCAGTGCATTTTGCATTTTTGATGTGCTTTTTAAAGCATTTTTGCATTTTTGGGTTTTTTTTGGGGCCAACTTATTGCAGGGCAAATTAAAAACTCAAAATGCATCAAAAATGAAACTCATGAGTTTTTGATGCATGTTTGCTGTTTTCAATGCATTTCAGGCCTGTTTCACACCAGGGCAGTTTCTCGTATTTTGTCCTTTTTGCAGTTCGTTTTGTGTTTTATTCACGCACGTTTTTGACACATTTCTTGATGCGGTTTATGTTTTTTGTACCTTTTTTTTTTTTTGGACCAACTTGTTGGTCAGATTAAAAACACATCAATAACTTGACATGCATGTGTCTTTTGATACGCTTTCATGCATTTCAGGCACGCTTCACACCAATGCAGTTTACATTTGTTTTTCCTTTTTGCAGTGCGTTTAATTTTTATTTATTTTTTTTTGTGTCCAACTTGTTGCTGGACTGTTTAAAAACACAAAATGCATCAAAAACACGTGCATTTTTTATGCATTTTCAGTGCATTTCAGGCCTGTTTCATACGAATGCAGTTTGCCTTTTGTCTGTTTGCAGTTGTTTTTTAGTGCATTGTGCATTTTTGACGTGCTTTTCAAAGCATTTTTTTGGCAAATTTGTTGCTGGGCAGATTAAAAACACAACGCATATGCTTTCAGTGCATTTCAAGCCTGGTTCCCACCAAAGCAGTTTGTTTGTCTGTTTTTGCAGTGCTTTATTGCATGCGCATTTGACACATTTTTTTTTTTTAATCTTTTCTTTTGTCAACTTGTTGCTGGACAGCTGCAAAATGCATCAAAAACACAACATGAGTGTTTTTCTGTGTTTTCAATGCATTTCAGACCTGTTTTATACCAATGCAGTTTGCGTTTCGTGTTTTGCAGTTTTTTTAGTGCGTTTTGCATTTTTGCACTCCTGTTTTTTTTACCTTTTTTTTCTTCTTTTTATGCGGTTTCTTTAAAATAATAGAAAAAAAATAATTTGTTTTTTGGACAAATTGTTCCTGGGCAGATTAAAAAGCATAACTTTTGAAAATGCGTCAAAAATGCACTACATGCGTTTTTTGCGCCTCTATTGCTTTCTGTTGCACCAAAAATGCAATGTTTTGCATTTAAAAAAGTCCCTGACCCTTTCCAAAAATGCAGCAGCTCAAAAAAGCATAGATGTGAATGTGTCCCATAGAAAGCCATGTTTAATGGACTGTAGTGCGTTTCTGCAAAAAAAGCTGTAAACAACGCATTGATGTGAGTCAGGCCTGAATAGGGACCTGCATTTTTCACCTTCATGCATAGAATGCATAGTTACATAGTTAGTCTGGTTGAAAAAAAGACAAAAGTCCATCCAGTTCAACCATAGAAAAAAAAAGTTATAATCCTACACCCACAGTTGATCCAGAGGAAGGCAAAAAAAACCCCAGCAAAGCACGATCCAATTTGCTCCTGCAGGGAAAAAATTCCTTCCTGATCCCCCGATAGGCAATCGGATATTCCCTGGATCAACTTTACCTATAAATGTTATATCCAGTTATATTCTGTGTATCCAAGAAATAATCCAGGACTTTTTTGAAGCAATCCACTGAGCTGGCCAGAACCAACTCTTAAGGGAGTCTATTGCACATTTTCACAGCTTTTACTATGAAGAAACCTTTCCATGTTTGGAGATTAAATTTCTTTTCCTCCAGATATAAAGTGTTCCCCCTTGTCCTCTGTGATGACCTCAGGGTGAATAACTCTACACTGAGTTTACTATATGAACCACTGATGTATTTATACATGGAGATCATATCCCCCTTATGTATTATACATGGAGATCATATCCCCCCTTATGTATTATACATGGAGATCATATCCCCCCCTTATGTATTATACATGGAGATCATATCCCCCCTTATGTATTATACATGGAGATCATATCCCTCTTATGTATTACACATGGAGATCATATCCCCCCTTATGTATTATACATGGTGATCATATCCCCCTTATGTATTACACATGGAGATCATATCCCCATTATGTATTATACATGGAGATCATATCCCCCCTTATGTATTATACATGGAGATCATATCCCCCCTTATGTATTATACATGGAGATCATATCCCCCCTTATGTATTATACATGGAGATCATATCCCCCCTTATGTATTTATACATGGAGATCATATCCCCCTTATGTATTATACATGGAGATCATATCCCCCCTTATGTATTATACATGGAGATCATATCCCCCCTTATGTATTATACATGGAGATCATATCCCCCTTATGTATTATACATGGAGATCATATCCCCCTTATGTATTATACATGGAGATCATATCCCCCTTATGTATTATACATGGAGATCATATCCCCCTTTATGTATTATACATGGAGATCATATCCCCCTTTATGTATTATACATGGAGATCATATCCCCCTTATGTATTATACATGGAGATCATATCCCCCTTATGTATTATACATGGAGATCATATCCCCCCTTATGTATTATACATGGTGATCATATCCCCCTTATGTATTATACATGGAGATTGTAACTGAACCAGACCCCGACTGCACTAGGGTATTTTCGTTAGACTCTCGCTTCCCTATCCGAACACAGATCCACGGACACCACCGCTGACCAAACAGGAAATAGACTGCTTTATTTTAACACAGATACAAAATATATACATTCAAGGGAACAACCCACCTCCCTGCATAAGGACACAGGGCGGGGCAAACCAAATCTAGTAACTAGAGACACACAGCTGACACCCCCCACTAAGCCAATACACAAACACATACATCCCATAATAGTTTGCTCCCAAGCCAGACACACAATAGAACAATGGGACAACCACATGGCATTAAACAATGAACAACCCCCACACCCCAGCTATACATGTTTACACAATATCAGGACATCTCACCCTGCGCCCCTAACAGGCATAGGGTGACTTACACATAATAGGGATATGGGGAGCTGAGACAGGGGTTTCCCCACCTCTTCAAAGGGGGCTGTGTTCCATGGGCCCCCCACCCAAAGTCACTCCCGTCAAAGAGATCATATCCCTCTTATGTATTATACATGGTGATCATATTCCCCTTATGTATTATACATGGAGATCATATCCCTCTTATGTATTATACATGGAGATCATATCCCCCCTTCTGTATTATACATGGAGATCATATCCCCCTTATGTATTATACATGGTGATCATATCCCCCTTATGTATTATACATGGAGATCATATCCCCCCTTATGTATTACACATGGAGATCATATCCCCCTTATGTATTATACATGGAGATCATATCCCCCCTTATGTATTATACATGGAGATCATATCCCCCCTTATGTATTATACATGGTGATCATATCCCCCCTTATGTATTATACATGGAGGTCATATCCCCCCCTTATGTATTATACATTGAGATCATATCCCCCCTTATGTATTATACATGGTGATCATATCCATCCTTATGTATTATACATGGAGATCATATCCCCCTTATGTATTATACATGGTGATCATATCCCCCTTATGTATTATACATGGAGATCATATCCCCCCTTATGTATTATACATGGAGATCATATCCCCCCTTATGTATTATACATGGAGATCATACCCCCCCTTATGTATTATACATGGTGATCATATCCCCCCTTATGTATTACACATGGAGATCATATCCCCCCTTATGTATTATACATGGTGATCATATCCCCCCTTATGTATTATACATGGAGGTCATATCCCCCCCTTATGTATTATACATTGAGATCATATCCCCCCTTATGTATTATACATGATGATCATATCCACCCTTATGTATTATACATGGAGATCATATCCCCCCTTATGTATTATACATGGAGATCATATCCCCCCTTATGTATTATACATGGTGATCATATCCCCCCTTATGTATTATACATGGAGATCATATCCCCCCTTATGTATTATACATGTTGATCATATCCCCCTTATGTATTATACATGGAGATCATATCCCCCCTTATGTATCATACATGGAGATCATATCCCCCCTTATGTATTCTACATAGTGATCATATCCACCCTTATGTATTATACATGGCGATCATATCCTAGATTCCTAGATTGTAAGCTCGAAAGGGCAGGGCTCTTGAACCCCTCGTGTATTGTTTGTTGCTGTATTGTCTCATGTTCTGTCCACCGCTATAATGTACAGCGCTGAGCAAACCTTTTTGGCGCTATATAAATTCTGTATAATAATAATATCCCCCCCTTATGTATTATACATGGAGATCATATCCCCTCTTATGTATTATACATGGAGATCATATCCCCCCTTATGTATTATACATGGAGATCATATCCCCCCTTATGTATTATACATGGAGAATATATCCCCCCTTATGTATTATACATGGGATCATATCCCCCTTATGTATTATACATGGAGATCATATCCCCCTTATGTATTATACATGGAGATCATATCCCCCCTTATGTATTATACATGGAGATCATATCCCCCCTTATGCATTATACATGGAGATCATATCCCCCTTATGTATTATACATGGAGATCATATCCCCCCTTATGTATTATACATGGAGATCATATCCCCCCTTATGCATTATACATGGAGATCATATGCCCCCTTATGCATTATACATGGAGATCATATCTCCCCTTATGTATTATACATGGTGATCATATCCCCCTTATGTATTATACATGGAGATCATATCCCCCTTATGTATTATACATGGAGATCATATCCCCCTTATGTATTATACATGGTGATCATATCCCCCTTATGTATTATACATGGAGATCATATCCCCCTTATGTATTATACATGGAGATCATATCCCCCCTTATGTATTATACATGGAGATCATATCCCCCCTTATGCATTATACATGGAGATCATATCCCCCTTATGTATTATACATGGAGATCATATCCCCCCTTATGTATTATACATGGAGATCATATCCCCCCTTATGCATTATACATGGAGATCATATGCCCCCTTATGCATTATACATGGAGATCATATCTCCCCTTATGTATTATACATGGTGATCATATCCCCCTTATGTATTATACATGGAGATCATATCCCCCCTTATGTATTATACATGGAGATCATATCCCCCTTATGTATTATACATGGAGATCATATCCCCCTTATGTATTATACATGGTGATCATATCCCCCTTATGTATTATACATGGAGATCATATCCCCCTTATGTATTATACATGGAGATCATATCCCCCCCTTATGTATTATACATGGAGATCATATCCCCCCTTATGTATTATACATGGAGATCATATCCCCCCCTTATGTATTATACATGGAGATCATATCCCTTCTTATGTATTTATGGTGATCATATCCCCCCTTATGTATTATACATGGAGATCATATCCTCCCTTATGTATTATACATGGTGATCATATCCCCCTTATGTATTATACATGGAGATCATATCCCCCTTATGTATTATACATGGAGATCATATCCCCCCTTATGTATTATACATGGAGATCATATCCCCCCTTATGTATTATACATGGAGATCATATCCCCCCTTAATCTCATCTTCTCAAGAGAGAATAAATTCAGTTCCTCTAATCTTTCCTCATAGCTGATCTCCTCCATGCCTCGTATCAGTTTGGTTGCCCTTCTCTGTACTTGCTCCAGTTCCCCAATGTTCTATTTGTGAATTGGTCTTACTAATGATTTGTACCGGGGGAAATGATATCTCTCTCTCTGGAGTCTATACCTCTTTTAATACAAGAGAGGATTTGTCTCGCTTTAGAAGCCGCAGCTTGGCATAGCATGCCATTATTAAGCTTGTGATCTACCAGAACCCCCAGATCCTTCTCCACCATTGACCCCCCCGGTTGTACTCCCCCTCGTATGTATAAAGCATGCATATTCTTAGCCCTCAAGTGCAGAACCTTACATTTATCAACATTAAAACTCATTTGTCACATAATTGCCCAATTACACAGAGCATTGAGGTCGGCTTGTAAATTGAAGACATCCTGTAAGGACTTTATTCCACTGCAAAGCTTGGTGTCATCTGCAAAGACTGAAATAGGATTTTTAATCCCAGACCCTATATTGTTTATAAATATATTAAAAAGTAAGGGTCCCAACACTGAACCTTGGGGTACACCACTGATGACCCCAGACCATTCAGAGTGTGAATCATTAACCACTACTCTCTGAATACCATCTTTTAGCCAGTTTTCTATCCATTTACATACAGATTTTTCTAAGCCTGTTGACTTTACTTTACACATTAGCCGTGTGTGGGGAACTGTGTCAAATGCTTTCGCAAAATCCAAGTATACCACGTCCACTGCCAGCCCTCTGTCCAAGTATACCACGTCCACCGCCACCCCTCTGTCCAAGTATACCACGTCCACCGCCAGCCCTCTGTCCAAGTATACCCCTGTCTCAGCTCCTCCTGTTCCTCTTATGTCTAAGGTACCCTGTGATTGTTAGGGGTACAGGGTGAAATGTTCTAATATTGGTATGGGGATTGTTCATTGTTCTCTTCCATGCTGCTGCATCCTATTGTTCTAGCGAACTATTATGGGATGTAATGTTTGTTTATTGGTGTGGGGGTTGTTCATTGTTCACTGCCATGTGGTCCCATTGTTCTATTATGTGTTTGTGTATTGACTTAGTTGGGGGTGTTTCCAGCAGCCCTCCTGATGGGACTGTCTGTTGGGATGTGTCTTTGGTTGCTAAATTTGGTTTGCCCTGCCCTGTGTCCTTATGCAGGGAGGTGGGCTGTTCCCTTGAATGTTTATATCGTGTGTCTGTGTAAAAATAAAGCAGTCCACTTCCTGTTTTAAGACGAGTCTGGTGCTGTCTATTTCCTGTATGGTCAGGTGTTAGGATTTCCCCCTTTCCTGGAATCCTTATATTCTTATTTCTTATATTCTCTTTGTGCTGCGCAGCGTCTGGGTGTGGCACGGGCTCGATCGCGATCGGGCAATCAACATAACCAACACTCAAGTAGGATACAGGAAGATTGCAAAGTTTATTACGTACATTACAGCTTATAAAGGCAAAAACCACAAACCCAAATTATCCAATAGTAAGACAAACTCAAATTATCCAATAGTAAGACAAACTCAAATTATCCAATAGTAAAGCGTACCTTTAACTTCTACCCAGATACTAGACAAGGTGCACCTTTTACTTAAACTGTTAAAATGTTAACCTCAGTCAGTACATCCTGCCATCTTTGGCTGTGTTCCCAGATCTCTTATCTGAACATCTATCTATGTTTGCTACGATATTTTGAAGACACCTGCAGTCTAGCGTTCTTCCTGTAACATTTTGCGGTTGTACTTGTTACAATTAAAATTTTCCATATAAGCTCGACAATAATGCTGACATTTCTTTACTTAAGACATAATAATTTCATCTACTTAAAGCATCACTCTAACTCCTGTCACAATGCAAGCATAATGAATACAAAATGGTATACCTGAATCAATAGCCCTAGCTCATATTTCCCCACAACCCCCTCTTTGATCATATTGAACCTTTGTTCACCATGATCACTCAGAATACCACACCTCCTCTCTGGATTGTCCAAACAAAGCAAGCCTGGAGCCGTCTGTTGGAGAGGTGGAGTCTGGGCTCTTGTGCTTAACTGCTAGCTTCATAGTCTTACCCACTCCCCATATAGCAACTTCTAAATAAATAAAAATTGCAAAAAGAAGTGCTAGTGTATAAAGTGCAATTAATTTTTTTATAAATCTTTGGAATACCCCGGTACCACTTCCGAATATTTTGGCACCTTCCATTATTTGATTGGTTGTCAGAAGAAAGGGGGTCCTCTGTTATCTCGGAATCCCCTTTGTCCTGAGATTCATCTTCCTCCGGGTCTTGAGGCCTTTGGGATGTAAGCTGTCTGTCTTATAGGATTCTTTCATTTGTCATCAGTAAGTCTCATTTTGAACTGAAAATGTGCACTAAGTGGATGAAGGTTCATTCAGTGTCCTAATAGATGGATCTTCTAGCATACTGATCATATGTATGTTAACAGTCTCGGTTATGTATAACCCAATGTCTGTGGGTCAGTGGGATGCAATGGGGTGGGGTATCCATTCATCCAACAGGTAAAAGTGTGCTGTTGTGTTGGGGGTATCAGTATCAGGAGTTCTGGGGTGGGATGTCGGGGGGCATAGAAACTGTGTTCTCTTGTTCTGGCGAACCTCTTGGGGAGTCCCTCATCTCTGGGTATTTCTTCAACCTCGATGCATGGATCCATTGTGGAGTCTGGTCAGTTAGAACTGCTGTTCTGGCGACTTTAAGGACTTCAAATGGGCCTTGGAAAATGGGTCCCGTCTTTTTCCTTGCAGCCAGTTGTTTGATCAGGACTTTGTCACCCGGCAGGAATGGATGAGTGGGACCTGTGGAAAGAGGAGGACAGGTGACAGACACCTTTTCTTGGTTTTCAGATAACACACTTACCAGATGTTTTACGTATTCCTCCTGTAAAGCAGAAAAGTTAGTTTCGTCTGGGGTTTGGCAGTCATTTGGTGGTCTACCTATCAGTATTTCATACGGGGAAAGTCCAGTCTTTTTATTAGGGGTGGTCCTAATTTGGTAAAGAACTGCGGGGAGATATAGCAGCCAGTTCTTTAAAGTTCCCCGTGGCTTTCTTCAGTCTGTCTTTTATTGTCCTGCTCATGAGTTCTTGAAATCTTGCATAAACAATGTCATGTTGTGTGTGGGTGTGGATGACGCGGCTGCTTCCTTTGCTGCTCTGTCTGCTAAATTGTTACCTCTGGCTAACGGATCATGTTATAATCATGTACTACCCCAAATGCATATCTGCTGTCAGTGTAAATGTTCACTCTTTGGTCAGAAAAAAGTTGACAGGCGCGCGTTAACGCGACTAACTCAGCTTGCTGGGCTGAATTAGCATGAAGCGGTTTGGCTTCAATGACTATGTCTGGTAGCATCACTACAGCATAACAGTTTGGTAGGTATGATCATCTGGTGTGACACAGCTGCCATCAACAAAAACATCTATACTGCCCGATTGGGGTATGTCCTTTAGATCATCTCTGGGTGAAGTGTTGTCTAACACCATTTCCTCACAGTCATGTAGAGGGGGTATAGTCACCATTTCTCCTCCCGTCTCACCCAAATTTGTCCGTTTCCAGACAAGTCTTAATCTGCAAATTCATATCCACTCAGTCTCTGTGCTGTCATGTGCTGTGTCGTCATATTGTGCAATAGCACTGCTATTGAATGTGTGGTGTATAACACAGTCGGTGATCCCTGTGTCAGTTTACTTGCATCCTTTACAGCCGTTGCACAAGCAGCCATTGCTTGAAGGCAATGAGGCATGCCCAAAACCACACAAGGCAACTTCTTAGAAAAGTAAGCCACTGGTCTATTTTTCCCACCGTGTTCCTGTGTGAGTACGGCTGCAAATGCGTCCGCTGACACTACACTGTAAAGCTGAAACTCCTTCTCATAGTCAGTCCGGCAGTGCTAAGGCTGGGGCATTAGTCAGTGATCTGATCAGTCTACCAAAAGCTTCCTTCCTCTCCGGGGTCCACTCTATCTGTTGTGGGGCCTCTTGTTTTGTTGTATCCCTGAGAATCGAATCACAGTGGGAACAGTCAGGTATCCACTGCCTGCAATACACTATTGACCCAAGGAAGGACATCATTGCAGCCTTGGTTGTTGGTAGTGTGAGGGACATTAGGGCTTTTACCCTGGCTGGGGAGACAGACCTTTCTCCTCCTGAAATCAGGCAACCCAGGTATTCCACCTGTTCCTGTACCCATTGTATCTTCTTTCTTGAGGCCAAATGGCCCTTTCCGGCTAGGTAATCTAGCAAGTGTCTTGAGTCTACCTCACAGTCTTCGCGGCTGACCATCAGGTCGTCTGCGTATTGGAGTAAGGTGGATCCCCTCTTTGGCTCCCAACTGTCTAAAGATGCTTTCAATACCATTGATAAAGCAGCAGGACTATCCCCATAGCCTTGAGGAAGACAAGACCAGGTCAACTGACCACCGTCCCATTGGAAAGCAAACACGTTCTGGGCATTTACTTCAACCGGAATGCTAAAGAAAGCATTGGACAGATCTATTACAGTGTAGAATCGCGAGCTACTGGGAATAGCCCCAAAAAATTGCCGTGATATCTGCTACCAATGGAGGTAGGGGAATAATTGTCTTGTTTACCTTCCTGAGATCCTGGACTAGCCTCAATGAACCATCTGCTTAATTAATAGGTGTGTTCCAGGGACTTATTGTCGGTCTGAGAACACCCATGTCAGATAAATTTGTATGGCTGGTCAGACAGGGGATACTGTTTTTGAAAACAAGGGACCGCGTCTTGTTTTAAGTTTGGCTTGTAAGGGGTGCAATTTACAAAGCCTACTGCAGTTTTGTCCTCCGCCCAAATTGGGTGGGAGGTCAGGTCATTTGGTAGAAGTATGTAAAGTCCTATATGGTCCTTTCTCTTTGGATTAGTCAGTTCACTCATCTTAGTCTTAGCTGTCAGTCTTCCTTGATTGTCAAATGTTATGCTGATCATGAGCTCAGACATTAATTCTCTACCCATCAACGCAACCCGGGCACATGGGCAGGACTGCAAAGGTCAATTTTGCAATGAGTATGTCATCTGGGGTTAGGACACAAGAATTTAAGATCCTTAATCAATCCCACTGGTAAGGGTACCTGTACCTTTGTGTCCCCTACTGTAATCAGTGGAAGTGTTATGTTTGATTTCTGGTTTTTTTTTTTTTTCTGTTCAACCACTACAAGTTTGTCTTCTGCTGCTAACTGTTCTACTGTTTCATCTGCCTTCCTTTGATCAGTCAAAAGTTTCTCCTTTCTGCTAGATTCATCTAATGCTTTCTGGCACTCGGCTTCCCTTTCTTTATCCTCTGTTTGTTCCCTCTCCTTCTTCTCTCTCCACCTTTGATACTCTTCCTCATCCTCCTTTCTCTGTCCGTCTTTCTCTACTGCTGTCCCAATAACCACTGCAGTTGTCAGTGCACCCAGATCCGGATAAATAGTCAACGGATCATTTGTTTTAGGCTTCTCATGGTCTGTCTCCTTCTCCGCTGAGTATAATACGTAGGGCGGGGGTGCAGTCGGAGTAGGTGGGGGTGGTAGGTCAGGTATGAGGACACTATTGTCATAGGCTGGAGGTACCGTCTTTTTCACATATATGTGGGAAGTCAGGGGAAATTTATTTCTACATTCCTTCAGTGCCTTCTGCCATTTTTAAAACATTTTATCATATTTATCAAGGATTTCCCCCTTTCCTGGAATCCTTATATTCTTATTTCTTATATTCTCTTTGTGCTGCGCAGCGTCTGGGTGTGGCACGGGCTCGATCGCGATCGGGCAATCAACATAACCAACACTCAAGTAGGATACAGGAAGATTGCAAAGTTTATTACGTACATTACAGCTTATAAAGGCAAAATCCAAATTATCCAATAGTAAGACAAACTCAAATTATCCAATAGTAAGACAAACTCAAATTATCCAATAGTAAAGCGTACCTTTAACTTCTACCCAGATACTAGACAAGGTGCACCTTTTACTTAAACTGTTAAAATGTTAACCTCAGTCAGTACATCCTGCCATCTTTGGCTGTGTCCCCAGATCTCTTATCTGAACATCTATCTATGTTTGCTACGATATTTTGAAGACACCTGCAGTCTAGCGTTCTTCCTGTAACATTTTGCGGTTGTACTTGTTACAATTAAAATTTTCCATATAAGCTCGACAATAAAGCTGACATTTCTTTACTTGAGACATAATAATTTCATCTACTTAAAGCATCACTCTAACTCCTGTCACAATGCAAGCATAATGAATACAAAATGGTATACCTGAATCAATAGCCCTAGCTCATATTTCCCCACAGTCAGGGTGGTGTCCATGGTTGGTGTTCGGACACAGAAGCGGGAGTCTAATGGAAATACCCTAGTGCAGTCGGGGTCCGGTTCTGTTACATTGGTGGCAAGCAGTGGGATTGTGCTTCCTGGTTGTGAACACATCCAAACCTCCAGCGGGATCCAAGGTTCGGATAGCAGGAGAGGAGAGACAGATACCACCTGCAGCTATGGAAACAGAGGTCTTATGGCGGATGCAGCAAGTGCTCACTTATTTAGACGATCCTGTTTCTACATGGGACGAGCTTGGATGGAGGAATGTGTCTGTCCAACAACTGGATGAGGGTGTGGAAGATGGAGCAGTCAGCTCATCCCTCCAATTACAGATCCCAGGATGTATGGATCTAATGGATTTTTCACTGGAGGATGTTATGGGTGATGAGTCACCTGCAGTCTGGGACATCCAAACCTCCACCCGGATCCAAGGTTCAGATAGCAGGAGAGGAGAGATACAGATATCACCCGCAGCTATGGACACGGAGGTGTTATGGGGGATGCAGCAAGTGCTGGCTTACCTAGATGATCCCGTTTCTGCACGGGATGAGCTCGGATGGAGGGACGCGTCTGTCCAACGGCTGGATAAGGGTATGGAAGATGAATAAGTCAGCTCATCCCTCCAATTACAGATCCCAGAATGTATGGATCTAATTGATTTTTCAATGGAGGATGTTGTGGGTGATGAGTCATCTGCCAAAGTGCTGGCACTGGGCCCAAGGGCCAACAGCCCGTGCCCTGGACATTTAGCCATTCCAGAGACTGGGGATTTTACTGACTTTTCTACTAAGGAGAAACAAGCTGGCTAGCCTCCAGCTGAAGCGCTGACAACCAGACAGAGGGTCCAGGACCTATGCCCCACACCTGTGCTAGTTTCAAAGGCTCAGGGTGAGCAGAGAGAGGAGGTTGTTGTCCTCTCTCCCCCACAGTCAGCCAGAGTGGAGGAAACTGTCTTCCCTCCCAAGCCAGGATCTGTACACCAGGGGGACAGTGACAGAGGAATACCATCCCAGCAGCAGATCTACAGTCTGGGAGTGGAGGAAGCCAGCCCCCTTCCCCTACGGTTAGCCGGAGCAGATGTGGGGTCCCCAACAGAAGTGCTGGCACCAGAGCAGAGCGCCGCTGGTCTCTGCCTATCGACTACAGTCGCCACCTGGATAGCTCAGGGATGCTGGGCAGTCGTCCCAGATCCCCCACCACATGATGGAGCCAGCCCAGCCACCCTGTCTTCTCTCCAGTGGCTGAGAGGACTTCAGGGAGAAGGACCAGTCCCTACTTCTCCCCAACGGTGGGTATGTTCCACGAGAGAGGCAGAGGTTGGCTGGGTGAGTAATGCTTGGTTTGGGACAATTTGCATGGGGTACTGTGTGTGTGCTGGCATTGGGGGACTGGAAGTACAGACTAACTTCGGAGTCCATCCGTCTGGAATTTAATCCTGCGTTAGTCTCTTGCCAAAAGGGGAGATATGTGACGGGAGTGACTTTTGGGGGTGGGGGGACCCCTGTCTCAGCTCCTCCTGTTCCTCTTATGTCTAAGGCACCCTGTGCCTGTTAGGGGTACAGGGTGAAATGTTCTAATAATGGTGTGGGGATTGTTCATTGTTCTTTGCCATGCTGCTGCATCCCATTGTTCTAGCAAACTATTATGGGATGTAATGTTTGTGTATTAGTGTGGAGGTTGTTCATTGTTCACAGTCATGTGGTCCCATTTTTTTATTATGTGTTTGTGTATTGACTTGGTGGGGGGTGTTTCCAGCAGCTCTCCTGATGGGACTGTCTGTTGGGATGTGTCTCTGGTTGCTAAATTTGGTTTGCCCTGCCCTGTGTCCTTATGCAGGGAGGTGGGTTGTTCCCTTGAATGTTTATATCGTGTGTCTGTGTAAAAATAAAGCAGTCCACTTCCTGTTTTAAGACGAGTCTGGTGCTGTCTATTTCCTGTATGGTCATTTTGGTGTCCGTGGTTGGTGTTTGGACAGGGAAGCGGGAGTCAAATGGAAATACCCTAGTGCAGTTGGGGTCCAGTTCCGTTACAGCCACCCTTCTGTCCAAGTATACCACGTCCTCCGCCTCCCCTCTGTCCAAGTATACCACATCCACCGCCATCCCTCTGTCCAAGTATACCACGTCCACAGCCACCCCTCTGTAAAAAGGTTTTGCTCACCTCCTCATAAAAAGAAATCAGATTTGTTTGACATCTTCTGTCTTTCGTGAATCCATGCTGTCTGTTGCTTAAAATATTTTTTTCCAGCAAGAACTCATCTATGTTGTCTTTTATTAATCTCTCCAGTATCTTCCCAACTATAGAAGTTACACTAACAGGTCTATAATTACTTGGTAAAGAATTTGACCCCTTTTTAAATTTTGGCCCCACATTGGCCTTACGCCATTTCAGTGGTACTATGCCAATCATTAAAGAGTCCCTAAAAATGAGAAACAATGGCTTTGAAATGACAGCGCTCAATTCTTTAAGGCCCCGTGGGTGTATGCCATCTGGTCCAGGTGCTTTATTCACCTTTATTCTGTCTAAATATTTCTGGATCATGCCAATTGTGAGCCAATGTGGATCATCTGGGGCTGTGTCAATACCATGCCCATTATGGACAAGAGCTCCCCCGTGCTCCTTTGTATACACAGAGATGAAGACGGTATTAAATAAATGTACCTTCTTTGTTCCCAGTCACCCACTCTAGATTATTGTGTAAAGGGCCTACATTCTCGGACCGGACCTTTTTGCTATTAATATATTTGAAGAATTTTTGGGGGTTGGTCCTGCTATCTTTTGCAATCTGTCGTTCATTTTCAATTTTTGCTTCCTTTATTTCCTTTTTGCATATTCTGTTATATTCTTTGTAATGTTTAAACGATGATAGCGTTCCTTCATGTTTATATTTAATAAAAGCTCTTTTCTTATTATCTATAGCCTTTTTAACTTTGGCTGTAAGCCACATAGGTTTGATTTTTAGCCTTTTAAACTTGTTCCCCATGGGAATATGTTTTGCAGTGTGTTCACATACAGTCTTTTTGAAGAACTCCCATTTCTGTGTTATGTTCATCAATGCCAATATTCCCTCCCAGTTTACGTCTTGGAGAGCAGCTCTGAGCCTTGAAAAATTAGCTCTCTTGAAATTGAGCATTTTTATTTTTCCTGTATGCGCTTGCTGTTTACAGCTAACAATAAATGAAATCATGTTATGGTCACTGCTACCCAGATGTTCTTAATATGTGGACATTCGTAATATGAGCTGCATGGTTTGAGATTACCAGGTCCAGCAGAGCATCATTCCAAGTAGGGACCTCTATGAATTGTACCATAAAATTGTCCTGTAGTAGGTTTAAAAATGTTTACCCTTTAACTGTTCCTGCAGTACCATTACTCCAGTCAATTTCCGGGTAATTAAAATCCCCCATTATTGTCATTATCCCAGCCCTTGCAGCCCTTTCGATCTGTGCAAGGATCTGAATCTCCACCTCTTCATTAACAGTGTCTTGGAAATTCGCTTTTAACGAATTTCTCCTTACCGTGAGTACTCGCAGTTGGATGCGCAGAAATCCCCCATAAAGCTGTGCGAATCTCGCTTACCACGACTGCAGCTGAACTACACGATTCCTGCCCATCCAACTGGGTTAGCTTCTGTTGAGATGTGGGGATTTGGAGCTCCCATTACCCAGGAATGATCAGGTGACACTCTCAGGATGATGTTTGAATTCACATAAGGGCCGATCTGACTCCAGCCTCGGATTTTTATTTACAAGCAGACACACGCCCCCCCCACATGAATAAGGTCAATCCCCTCCCACCGAACAATGCAATGGGGAGTGCCTATACACAGGATATACATTCCGATTGGAGCATAGCCTTTCCTATTATCTATCACTAGTCCTCCCCCATGAGCCCTCTGAGGTCAGCAGACTTCCTCCCCTTCCCCCCATGAGCCCTCTATGGAGAGCATACTTCCTGTCCTCCTAGCTCCTATTGGTATGCAAATTCCTTGTACAAGCATTCCCTAGGCTAAACATCAGTCTGTACCTGGATGGGCCCGATACGATCTTTATTAAAACACATCCATCCAGATACTGTTTCAAGTTGGTTATGGGTTGTAAGATATGCATAAGCCTACACGCGGAGTTCGTAGCGCAGATCTGCCATCTCATCCATTACTGAGTTGAGTACTGTAATACATACATTGTACATGCGCATGGCCCAATTGCAGCCTTCAGAGCTTTAATTAAGCCACAGGAGAGACATATGAATAACACTCATATATGACACATTTAAAGTTCAATCAACAATACAAAATTTCCATGACAACAGTGGGACACCTATAAAAAAACTCCAATGATTACCTTTGTAGTAAGCCCCCCCATGTGCAGTTCCACCCATAATAATTCAGCCTAATCACACTCTCCATCAACTAGGTCCTCTTTCACACTCGCTCTGAGATCACTTCTCACATAGAGACAGACACCACCTTTCCTATTTACCCTGTCTCTCCAAAAGAGAACATAACCAGGAATATTAATAGCCCAGTCATGTGAAGAATGAAGCCAAGATTCAGCAATACTAATTAAATCATAGTTCTCTTCATGCACCAAAGCTTCCACCTCACCTATTTTGCTCTGCAGACTTCTGGCTTTGGTGAATAAACACATTAATTGATTGACACCTTGTTCACACGTATTTTGCATATTTTCTATTTTCATACAAATGGTACCAATTCCACTGGTTGTTTGTAACATGGGAACCTTCTTATCATCTCCATAGCCTTCCCCCCATCTTTCCCCATTCCACCCACCAATACGTACTGACCCCAGTCTGATCTGTCTACCCAGTTATAATCTAATTCTCCCTCCCCCTCGATCCTAGTTTAAATACTCCTCCAACCATCCCATAAACCCCTCCCCCAGCACAGCAGACCCCCTTCCATTTAGGTGCAAACCATCTCTAGCATATAGGTTGCACCCCAATGAAAAGTCAGCTCAGTGCTCTAGAAACCCAAATCCTTCCCTCTTACACAAGGTCTTCAGCCATGCATTGAGTTCTCTAATCTCTCCGTCTTTCCTGAGTTGCGCATGGCACAGGTAATATTTCAGAGAATATCACCTTGGAGGTCCTTCCCTGCAACTTGCAGCCTAGTTCTTTATATTGATTCTTCAGGAGCCTCCACTTTCCATGTATTCTGTCATTGGTTCCAACATGAAGACATGCATGAAGGTAAAAAACCTTGAGCCTTTAGAACCACTTTAAGTACGCCCATGTGAACAAGGCCTAAGAATCTAAGATCACAGAAAAGCTCAATCTGCACAATTGTGCCATAAAAAACTAATTTTATTTTTTTTCAAATATTTTTATTTCATTGGTCCTTCTTGTTGTTGGGAATGCAACAGCATGTACTATAATGTACTATATATAGTATTTCTGTGTTAATATCACTTGACCAGTAGATGGCACTATACACTAAAGGTTACTAGTTGTGTATATCTGAAAACTTGTTTGTTCTTCTTCTCTATCATCTCTTCAGGAAGTAATGTGTCTGTAATATGTCTGCTGAGAAATGTTTGTAACTTAAGCCACACAAGTAAAGTCTGAATTCTGCTATCACTACCAGTGTCTTCTATAACACATAACCAACAGGTTATGGGCCCAGCTCCAGACACTGAAAAAAGGAAAACTACAAGCAAGTAAGTGTTGTATTTACAATCCTACCAATTCACTGAAAGATGGCAAGTGCTTCAGATATGAAGTGTACAATAGCAAAGCTCAACA
Organism: Staurois parvus; assembly: GCF_062004578.1. NCBI lineage: Eukaryota > Metazoa > Chordata > Amphibia > Anura > Ranidae > Staurois > Staurois parvus. Next base: position 212,807 of record NW_028318704.1, on the reverse strand, counting down.
ATACCAACTACCAGCTGTGGAAGTTTAAGCTTGAAATGCTGTTATCCAAAGATGACTTGTGGCAGGTACTAGATACACACAGACCCAATGACAACCCGGAAGAATGGGACAGAAAAAACAGACAAGCAAAAGCAGTCATAAGCCTGTTAGTGGAGGATGATCAACTCATTCATATAAGGAAAGAAAGCACAGCTAAAGGTATGTGGACTGCACTACAAAAACTACATGAACATGCAAACCTAAACAGTAAACTATATCTGCTACGCAAACTGTATAAGAAGAGGCTGGAAAAAGGGCAGGAAATGGGTGAACATGTAAATGCCATGCTAGAAATTGTGGACCAGCTGGGTGCAATAGGTGAAGAATTAAAAAGCAACCATGTTGTGTCAATACTTCTGTGCAGCCTTCCAGAATCATACAGTGCCCTTATAAATGCTCTAGAAACTAGACCGGAAACTGAACTGATGCTAGAATATGTTAAGGGAAAATTAATTGATGAATACAGCAGAAGAAAGGAAAATTTGCATAGTGAAGAGAACGAGAGACCAGAGGCAGCTCTGAAGGTGCATGAAGGCATAAGACAAAGCAAAGAAACCAGGGTATGTTTTCGCTGCAAAAAGGCCGGTCACCTGAATAAGAACTGTTCAATCTGGAAAGCTGAGCAGCGAAAGCGGGAGCTACCCACAAGAGAAAGAGCTAAAGCAGTCATGAAAGAAAATGAAAGTGCATCATGGAGTGGTACTTTTAAAGTGACTCAGAATAGTACCTCACATGGATGGTAAATTGATTCAGGGGCAACAAGTCACATGACAAGCGACGAGACATTCTTCACAGAAATTGATTTTAGTGTAAAAGAAAAAGTCTTCCTAGCAAATGGGAAAAGTATTACAGCGGAAGGTAAAGGTCAGGGATTTCTGAACTGCAAAACACCATCAGGGGGCAAGCAGAGCATCCTTGTAAACAATGTTCTATATGTTCCAAGCCTAGAAGGAAGCCTCCTATCAGTTAAAACCCTTGCAAGCAATGGACTCACTGTCCAGTTCAGAGGTAATGAATGCACAATTCAAAATGGAAAGCAAATTTTAGCAAGAGGAAGATTAAATCAACATCTGTACAAACTCATCACTGAAAGTGAGAAGGCTAATGCAGCAACTCATAACCCACATGACAAGTGCATCCACCTGTGGCATAGAAGATTGGGGCATCGAAACCCAGAAGCTATAAAGGACTTTGCAAAGAGAGGTCTATCAGAAGACATGAAAATATTGCCTTGCCACACACTCAGCAAGTGCACGTGTTGCATCAAAGCAAAGGCCAGCCAAACCCCTTTTCCACAGACCAGTCAGAGTAAAACCATTAAACCCATGGAACTGATACACAGTGATGTGTGCGGACCAATGAAAACCATCACACCTGGCGGGAACAGATATTTACTGACTTTCATCGACGATTATTCCCGGTACACAATAACGTATCTAATGAAGCACAAAAGTGAGACAGAAAAACTTCAAGACTTTGTAGCTATGACAAGCAACAAGTTTCAAAGGAAACCTGGAATAATACGCACTGACAATGGAGGTGAATATATGAATAAAGAGATGGAATCATACCTAAAGAAACAAGGTATTATACACCAAACAACCGTACCATACACTCCTGAGCAAAACGGTGTAGCTGAAAGAAAGAATCGCACTCTTGTAGAAATGACAAGATGTATGATTACGGACGCTGGCTTACCTAACAAATACTGGGGAGAAGCAATAATGACTGCAACATACCTACAAAACAGACTCCCATCAAAAGCTATTGAGAGTACACCATATGAAATGTGGAATGGATCAGAACCCAACGTAGGACACATCAGAGTGTTCGGCTGTAAAGCATATGCCCACATTCCAAGTCAGAAACGCTCCAAGTTGGAGAACAAAGCCATAGAAGGCATTCTGGTGGGCTACAGTGAGCAGAGTAAGGGATATAGAATCTTATGATAATGTGTACTTGTGAGCTACTATGGTGGTATAGAGATGCTTATAAGTAATTAACTCCTACAAATGTGATGGTGCATCAACACATAAAACACATACTCAAAATGCTGTGTGAAAATAGACAAATAAAATATTAGATGTGTCGCGCTCCTCAAAAGTGTTTAGTGATATATAATATATAATGTATATAAATAAAATAAATAAATCTAAATAAATATTAATTCATGGTGATATAATTTAAATTAAATTTAAAACACTCCTAGTGCTGTAATTAATTAAATTGCAGTTAGCTGAATAAATAAAATTAATAATGTGAAAAAATAATGTATTAAAATTATGTAGACATGATGTTAAAATGAATCAAATCAGGTGAACAAAAGAACCTCCATGCATAGTGATATTCATGTGCAAAAATGCAAATATTGCCCAGAGCAGTTATATAAAATATATATATATATAATAAAGTGCAATGAACAAATTAATATAAAAAGATAAATAATAATAAAACTGTGCAAATAATATGTTGTAATCACTTCACTTATACAGCCTAAAGTGGTGATTAGAGCTATATACTGCTTATCCTTAGCTTAAATGACATATAATTGTCCCAATCTGTTTATACAGATATATGGAAAATATATTGCTGTTGAGGTAGACTGTGATGTTACTTTCCTTCCACTAGATGGCCTCCCAGTTCCTTCTGGGTTGTGAGGGCTGGATGGATAGATATAGATATCTCCCCTCGTGCTGTTTAGGGTCTATCTCCTATCTCCTCTTCTTCCCTTTTACTCCTCCGATTTAGGCCATGAAAAAGAAAGATTCCCACATAGTGCTTTATCCTTTATAAAAGGTTTTAATACTTCTCCAGAAAAATGCAAACTCACATTCCACAGAGCAATACAGAGCGTTTTTTTAAAATGTGTGCCCTCGCACAAAGACAGTACTCGCCGTTCCGCTGAAAGTGGCGTCGTGACGTCAGAGCCCCTCCCCTACGCGTTACGCCACAGGGTCACGTGGCTTCCTCAGGGGAACATTACACATTATCACTACAGACAGGATCCCACAGGATTGATATGATTTATACCTTGTGATCTGGACATTTGTGTGATCATTAATCGTCATTGCACTCTGTGAATTTATATAAGTTTTGCTTATCGCACATAATATTTTTATTGTCATTTGCACTTTAGCTCTTAGCGCTGCACCTTTATTTCTCTAGTCTTTTGGAAAGGTTGGTTGGTTGCCTTTTTGGTGTTCTAGTGGCTTTATAATACGTTAAGTAGCGCTCGCTATATTCTTTATACATAGTTCATTTATACATGCGTCGCCCTCTGAAGAGTAATCCGCATTGGAGTACCTTTTAGAGAGTTAATTTAACAGTTGGCAGAGAGGTGATATGTTGTCTCCTGTGTGTTTTAAATCTGTAAAGCCTGAACCACCCCGCAGCCGTGTGCATTGCATGTAGTTGATGATGGGAAGCTGCGGTGCACCTCATTCACTTGATTAGGTTGCATCAGCTGCGGTGCTGCTTGTGGAACGTGACAGAGGGTTAATGTTTGCATTGTGGCTGTAGCATGGCTACAACCCCGACTGACTGCCTTTGCAGCTTAAGGAGGTGGTAAAACTGCAAGTTTAACCAGTTGACCTCTGACCAGGCCATTTCTGCTATTTAGCACTGTGCTGTTTTAACTGGCAATTGCTCAGTCATGCAACACTGTGTAACCAAATGAAATTTATATAATTTCTTTCACTGAGAGCTTTATTTTGGTGGTATTTGACAGCAACTGAGTTTTTTATACTTATATAAATGAAAAAGACCAAACCTAAAAAAAAATATCAATGTATCTACTTTCTGTTATAGGACATATCCAATAAAATCAAATTTCTTCATAAATTATAAAAAAAAAAATCTCAAAGTGTATATTAATTGGTTTGTGTGATGGTTATAGCTAGAGATGAGCGAAGTATTGAAAAATTCGATTCGACTGATTCGGCGAATTCGTGGACAATATTCGATTCGAGTCGAATATATTCGCTGTGAATTTAACTTAAAAAAGGGTGTTTCTAGGCTTCAGAGAGACTTAATATTAGTGCAGAACACTGTACCTTTAATTTAAATGCCCTTGGAGTCTGCTGGGGAAGAGAAATAATACTGTCAGTCAGTATGACATGCAAATGAGTGCCGTCGATCTTAGAATCACCGCACATTTCACTCATTTGGCCAGTCACGGGGCCAAAACCAGTGTTTGGAGCCACAGTGTGGCGGTGGAGGCAGCAGCAATGGGAGGCCATACAGCAACCTATGACAAAATGGAAACCAGCAGGAGTGTGAGGAGACCTGAAAGTGGCACATGGCAGAGTGGGAGCAATGGGAGGCGGTATAGGGACCCAGGTCACACTGTGGGCTCAGCAGCAGCGTGACCAGGCGGTACGGGGGCCCATGGCCGATTTGGGGCCTGGCAGCACCTATGGGAGGCCTGTAATCTGCCAGCAACCTATGTCAAAATGGAAAACCGCAGGAGTGTGAGGAGACCTCAAAGTGGCACATGGCAGAGTGGAAGCAATGGGAGGCCGTACAGGGACCCAGGTCACACTGTGGGCTCAGCAGCAGCGTGACCAGGCGGTACGGGGGCCCATGGCCGATTTGGGGCCTGGCGGCACCTATGGGAGGCCTGTAATCTGCCAGCAACCTATGTCAAAATGGAAAAGCACAGGAGTGTGAGGAGACCTCAAAGTGGCACATGGCAGAGTGGAAGCAATGGGAGGCCGTACAGGGACCCAGGTCACACTGTGGGCTCAGCAGCAGCGTGACCAGGCGGTACGGGGGCCCATGGCCGATTTGGGGCCTGGCGGCACCTATGGGAGGCCCGTAATCTGCCAGCACCCTATGACAAAATGGAACCCTGGGCTGGGGCAGGCAGAACCGCCGTATCTTTATCACGGTTTTCCCAGGCCACCGAATGGCGACGCTGCATATGCTGACGCAACGCTGTAGTCCCAACATGGGCCCCCTGGCCACGCTTGACTTTCTGGCCACATAGTCGACATACGGCTATGTTTACTTCCTCGGGCGGCTTGACGAAAAATTGCCACACCGCCGAGTAGGAAACTTTGCCCCCACTACTCCTCACTGGCTGACTGCTACTTCCTCCGTGCACACCGGCACCACTACTGGCCGTGGTGGTAGGCTGCAGTGGAGCTGGTGCTCTACTCCGTGGCCGTTTGCCTCCACAGACACTGCTGCGACCCTGCTGCCTCCTGGCAGCAGCAATGGGAGGCCGTACAGGGACCCATGAGAGACTCTGGACTTGGCAGCAGCATGAGGAGGCGGTATATAGGGGTCCATGGCAGATTAGGGGCCTGGCAGCAGCTATGGGAGGCCCGTAATCTGCCAGCACCCTATGTCAAAAAATTCAACACAACAGCAGTGTGTGAGGAGACCTGAAAGTGGCACATGGCAGAGTGGAAGCAATGGGAGGCCGTACAGGGACCTAGGTAACACTGTGTGACCAGCAGCAGCGTGACCAGGCGGTACGGGGGCCCATGGCCGATTTGGGGCCTGGCGGCACCTATGGGAGGCCTGTAATCTGCCAGCAACCTATGTCAAAATGTAAAACCGCAGGAGTGTGAGGAGACCTCAAAGTGGCACATGGCAGAGTGGAAGCAATGGGAGGCCGTACAGGGACCCAGGTCACACTGTGGGCTCAGCAGCAGCGTGACCAGGCGGTACGGGGGCCCATGGCTGATTTGGGGCCTGGCGGCACCTATGGGAGGCCTGTAATCTGCCAGCAACCTATGTCAAAATGGAAAACCGCAGGAGTGTGAGGAGACCTCAAAGTGGCACATGGCAGAGTGGAAGCAATGGGAGGCCGTACAGGGACCCAGGTCACACTGTTGGACCAGCAGCAGCGTGACAAGACGGTACGGGGGCCCATGGCCGATTTGGGGCCTGGCGGCACCTATGGGAGGCCTGTAATCTGCCAGCAACCTATGTCAAAATGGAAAAGCACAGGAGTGTGAGGAGACCTCAAAGTGACACATGGCAGAGTGGAAGCAATGGGAGGCCGTACAGGGACCCAGGTCACACTGTGGGACCAGCAGCAGCGTGACCAGGCGGTACGGGGGCCCATGGCCGATTTGGGGCCTGGCGGCACCTATGGAAGGCCTGTAATCTGCCAGCAACCTATGTCAAAATGGAAAAGCACAGGAGTGTGAGGAGACCTCAAAGTGACACATGGCAGAGTGGAAGCAATGGGAGGCTGACTGCTACTTCCTCCGTGCACATCGGCACCACTACTGGCCGTGGTGGTAGGCTGCAGTGGAGCTGGTGCTCTACTCCGTGGCTGTTTGCCTCCACTGACACTGCTGCGACCCTGCTGCCTCCTGGCAGCAGCAATGGGAGGCCGTACAGGGACCCATGAGAGACTCTGGACTTGGCAGCAGCATGAGGAGGCGGTATATAGGGGCCTGGCAGCAGCTATGGGAGGCCCGTAATCTGCCAGCACCATATGTCAAAAAATTGAACACAACAGCAGTGTGTGAGGAGACCTGAAAGTGGCACATGGCAGAGTGTGGCGATGGAGACAGCAGCAATGGGAGGCCGTACAGGGACCCATGAGAGACTGTGGACTTGGCAGCAGCATGAGGAGGCGGTATATAGGGGCCCATGGCAGATTAGGGGCCTGGCAGCAGCTATGGGAGGCCCGTAATCTGCCAGCACCCTATGTCAAAAAATTCAACACACCAGCAGTGTGAAGAGACCTGAATGTGGCACATGGCAGAGTGTGGCGATGGAGACAGCAGCAATGGGAGGCCGTACAGGGACCCATGACAGACTCTGGACTTGGCAGCAGCATGAGGAGGCGGTATAGGGGCCCATGGCAGATTAGGGGCCTGGCAGCAGCTATGGGAGGCCCGTAATCTGCCAGCACCCTATGTCAAAAAATTGAACACACCAGCAGTGTGTGAGGAGACCTGAAAGTGGCACATGGCAGAGTGTGGCGATGGAGACAGCAGCAATGGGAGGCCCGTAATCTGCCAGCACCCTATGACAAAAAATGGAACACACATGGCAGGGGCATGATTCATGGCGGATTTTGTCAGTTGTGTCAGGAACTGGTGGTTTGAAATCCAGACTAATCCACGCCTGATTCATTTTCACAAACGTGAGTCTCTCCACACTTTGGGTGGACAGTTGTGTCCTCCGCGGAGTTACAATACCTCCTGCCGCACTAAACACGCGCTCCGATGCCACGCTACTGGCCGGGCATGACAGCCTTTCAAGGGCAAATTCAGCTAGTTGGGGCCAAAGGTCAAGTTTCGTTGCCCAGTAGTCAAGGGGATTGTCTACCTCGGTTGGCAGGGTGCTGTCCAAGTAGGCCCAAGCCTGTTGTTTGAGCTCCTGCTCCAGGTCCACCTGATGCTGCTGCTGCTGCGGCTGGTTAGTAGTTTCCTCACTGCGCTGGTGAAGAAAGCTACTCATCATCGACTGCAGACTGAGGCAGCCGCTGCTGGTGGAGCTGCCACTGCTCCTACCACCCCACCCCTCCCCTGCTGCCATGGCAGCGGAACGCGAGCGCACAGGGCCCACAGTGTCTGAGGATGGACGTTGGCGCACAAAGGCAGAGACCAACTGACTACATAGGTGGTTTTTATAGTACGTAATTTTGGCCTCCCTCTCAGCAGGTGTGAAAAAGGCCACCATTTTGGAACGATAGCGAGGGTCCAACAAGGTGGACAGCCAAAAGTCATCCCTCTGTCTGATGGTTATTATTCGGCTGTCGCTACGCAAGCAACCGAGCATGCTATGGGCCATTTGCGCCAAGGAATGCGAGGGACTCCCTGCCTCCATCTCCACAGCATACTGCCACGGTGCGTCTGGGTCCTCTGTCTCCTCCTCCTCCTCCTCTCCCAGATGCTCCTGCTCCTCCACTCCTGTCCGCTGAGTGGAAAAACCACCCATTTCACTCAATAATTCCTGAGCACAAATGTCCTCCTCTACCTCCTCCTCTTCTTCCCGTCCTGGCCCCACAGGGGTCATGTGGCGTTGAGATCTGTGCGCCACGTCTACCGCACCCTGACCAGCCATTGTTAACAGCATTTGTTCCAGGACGTGCAACAGAGGAATGACGTCGTTCATCCCATAGTCCTGCCGACTCACGAATAGCGTGGCCTCCTCAAAGGGCCTGAGCAAGCGGCAGGTGTCACGCATGAGCTGCCAATGGCTGACATCGAAGTTACACAGGGGAGTACCTTTATCCGCTTGTAACATCAGGAAATCGGTGATGGCCTTTCGCTGCTCGTAAAGGCGGTCTAACATGTGTAGGGTTGAATTCCACCTTGTTGCAACGTCGCAGATCAGGCGATGCTGTGGAATTCCGTTCTGCCGCTGCAGCTCAATGAGGGTGTTCTTTTCGGTGTAGGAATGGCTGAAATGCATGCACAGTTTACGTGACATTTTAAGGATGTCTTGCAGTGGGATGGTGGATTTTAGGAACCGCTTGACAACCAGATTGAACACGTGAGCCATGCATGGCGCATGGCACAACCTTCCTTGACGCAGAGCAGACACCATGTTCTTTCCGTTGTCGGTCAACATGGTTCCGCTTTTCAGTTTGCGCGGAGACAGCCATCTGTCGATTTCTCTGTTCATTACACTCAGAAGTTCCTCCCCTGTGTGACTACGTTCGCCAAGGCATACCAGGTGCAGCACAGCGTGACACCGTTGCGCCCTGCACATGTGATATGCCGGTCGGGTAATGGGACTTGGCACGGGGGTGGCGGCTGAGGACACGGCGGAAAAAGAGGTGGTAGAGGCGGACATGTTTGCTGGACCAAGGACGTGCAAACGTGGAGGCAAAAGCGTCGTGACCTGTCCAAGTTGCTGGTGCGGCTGTGCCGGCACCACGTTCACCCAGTGGGCCGTAAATGACATGTACTGTCCCTGACCGTAGTTACAGCTCCACACGTCGGCGCTGCCGTGCACTTTGGCAGAGACCGACATGCTCAAAGACTGGCCCACCATCTCTTCTACTTGTGAATGCAGGGCTGGCACTGCCTTTTTGGCGAAGAAATGACGGCTTGGCACTCTCCACCGCGGCGCGGCACAAGCCATCATTTCTCGGAAAGGTGCTGAGTCCACCAGTTGGAAAGGGAGGGATTGCAGCACCAGCAACTTGGACAGGAGGACGTTCAGCTTTTGCACCGTCGGGTGCGTGCTCGCAAACTGTTGTCTCTTGGAAACGGATTCCAAGAAAGACTGTTGACGGAATCCGAGAAGAGGAGTAGCAGGAGAAGGAGCATCTGAACGAGCGGAAGATGCCAACGAGCGACAACTCCCCCCAGCAGAGGTGTTGGAGCCTTGACTGGCTGATAGAGGGCGATTGACGACGTCGGGTGACGGAGCAAGTAACGGAGCGGGTGATGGAGCGGGGGCTGGGGCAGGCAGAACCGCCGTATCTTTATCACGGTTTTCCCAGGCCACCGAATGGTGACGCTGCATATGCTGACGCAACGCTGTAGTCCCAACATGGGCCCCCTGGCCACGCTTGCATTTCTGGCCACATAGTCGACATACGGCTACGTTTACTTCCTCGGGCGGCTTGACGAAAAATTGCCACACCACCGAGTAGGAAACTTTGCCCCTGCTACTCCTCACTGGCTGACTGCTACTTCCTCCGTGCGCACCGGCACCACTACTGGCCGTGGTGGTAGGCTGCAGTGGAGCTGGTGCTCTACTCCGTGGCCGTTTGGCTCCACTGACACTGATGCGACCCTGCTGCCTCCTGGGCAACCCACCGACTGTTTCGCTCGCTGCCAAGCTGGCACCCTCTTCTCCTGATGATGCGGAAGAAATTGCCTGATGACGACGAGGCAGCCAAGTGCGATCAACCTCCTCATCATCAAGTAGGGTCTCCGCCTCACTACTAGCCCCCTCGGCTGCGTCTGGGTCATGAGACAGACCTGTCTCTAGACCGGCTACCGAGCCACTCTCCTCGCCAGTACTTCTTCGCCTGGCTGCTGAAAAGGCGGATGTCTCCCCCCGTTCCTGACCGCCCTCTGTTAGCTCTTCCTCACTGTACAGTGGGGCTGAGCCCACAGCATGCGATACTTCGCTTGGTGAGGGAACAGCAAAGGACAGCGGCAGGTAGAGGACATGTGATTTCAGTGGGCTTGCTCCCGGACCATGCCAACTAATGGTTGTGTCTGACGTACCCACCGACCGTTGGCTGTAGGTGTCAGAGGTGACCTGGGAAGAGGAAGACGACCGAGCCAACCAATCGATGACGGCAGGGTTGTCGGTGGAGACACGACCGCTGGATGACACCGGGAGCACTGGCCTCTGGCTGCGAATAGTGCTGCCTCGACCCCTTCCTCTGCTGCCACGTCTGCTCGCTCCTAAAACATTGCCTCCTCTGCCACTCCTCTGCATGTTGTCTGACATACTCTTTAATTCAACGATTATGTGTCCCTGAGTAACAATTCTGTGTCCCTGAGTAACAATTCTGTGTCTGTCCGAGTAACAATTCTGTGGCCCTAAGTAACAGTTCTGTGGCCCTCAGTAACAATTCTGTGTCCCTGAGTAACAATTCTGTGGCCCTAAGTAACGGTTCTGTGGCCCTCAGTAACAATTCTGTGTCCCTGATTAACGTTTATGTGGCCCTAAGTAACGGTTCTGTGGCCCTCAGTAACAATTCTGTGTCCCTGAGTAACAATTCTGTGTCTGTGCGAGTAACAATTCTGTGGCCCTAAGTAACAGTTCTGTGGCCCTCAGTAACAATTCTGTGTCCCTGAGTAACAATTCTGTGGCCCTAAGTAACGGTTCTGTGGCCCTCAGTAACAATTCTGTGTCCCTGATTAACGTTTCTGTGGCCCTAAGTAACGGTTCTGTGGCCCTCAGTAACAATTCTGTGTCCCTCAAGAAACAATTCTGTGTCTGTCCCTGAGTAACAATTCTGTGGCCCTAAGTAACGGTTCTGTGGCCCTCAGTAACAATTCTGTGTCCCTGATTAACGTTTCTGTGGCCCTAAGTAACGGTTCTGTGGCCCTCAGTAACAATTCTGTGTCCCTCAAGAAACAATTCTGTGTCTGTCCCTGAGTAACAATTCTGTGGCCCTAAGTAACGGTTCTGTGGCTCTCAGTAACAATTCTGTGTCCCTGATTAACGTTTATGTGGCCCTAAGTAACGGTTCTGTGGCCCTCAGTAACAATTCTGTGTCCCTGAGTAACAATTCTGTGTCTGTCCGAGTAACAATTCTGTGGCCCTAAGTAACAGTTCTGTGGCCCTCAGTAACAATTCTGTGTCCCTGAGTAACAATTCTGTGGCCCTAAGTAACGGTTCTGTGGCCCTCAGTAACAATTCTGTGTCCCTGATTAACGTTTCTGTGGCCCTAAGTAACGGTTCTGTGGCCCTCAGTAACAATTCTGTGTCCCTGAGTAACAATTCTGTGTCTGTGCGAGTAACAATTCTGTGTCTGTGCGAGTAACAATTCTGTGGCCCTAAGTAACAGTTCTGTGGCCCTCAGTAACAATTCTGTGTCCCTGAGTAACAATTCTGTGGCCCTAAGTAACGGTTCTGTGGCCCTCAGTAACAATTCTGTGTCCCTGAGTAACAATTCTGTGTCTGTCCGAGTAACAATTCTGTGGCCCTAAGTAACAGTTCTGTGGCCCTCAGTAACAATTCTGTGTCCCTGAGTAACAATTCTGTGGCCCTAAGTAACGGTTCTGTGGCCCTCAGTAACAATTCTGTGTCCCTGATTAACGTTTCTGTGGCCCTAAGTAACGGTTCTGTGGCCCTCAGTAACAATTCTGTGTCCCTCAAGAAACAATTCTGTGTCTGTCCCTGAGTAACAATTCTGTGGCCCTAAGTAACGGTTCTGTGGCCCTCAGTAACAATTCTGTGTCCCTGATTAACGTTTATGTGGCCCTAAGTAACGGTTCTGTGTCCCTCAGTAACAATTCTGTGTCTGTCCCTGAGTAACAATTCTGTGGCCCTAAGTAACGGTTCTGTGGCCCTCAGTAACAATTCTGTGTCCCTGATTAACGTTTCTTTGGCCCTAAGTAACGGTTCTGTGGCCCTCAGTAACAATTCTGTGTCCCTCAAGAAACAATTCTGTGTCTGTCCCTGAGTAACAATTCTGTGGCCCTAAGTAACGGTTCTGTGGCCCTCAGTAACAATTCTGTGTCCCTGATTAACGTTTATGTGGCCCTAAGTAACGGTTCTGTGGCCCTCAGTAACAATTCTGTGTCCCTGAGTAACAATTCTGTGTCTGTCCAAGTAACAATTCTGTGGCCCTAAGTAACCGTTCTGTGGCCCTCAGTAACAATTCTGTGTCCCTGATTAACGTTTATGTGGCCCTAAGTAACGGTTCTGTGGCCCTCAGTCACAATTCTGTGTCCCTGAGTAACAATTCTGTGTCTGTCCAAGTAACAATTCTGTGGCCCTAAGTAACAGTTTTGTGGCCCTCAGTAACAATTCTGTGTCCCTGAGTAACAATTCTGTGGCCCTAAGTAACGGTTCTGTGGCCCTCAGTAACAATTCTGTGTCTGTCCCTGAGTAACAATTCTGTGGCCCTAAGTAACGGTTATGTGGCCCTCAGTAACAATTCTGTGTCCCTGAGTAACGTTTCTGTGGCCCTAAGTAACGGTTATGTGGCCCTCAGTAACAATTCTGTGTCCCTGAGTAACGTTTCTGTGGCCCTGAGTAACGTTTCTGTGGCCCTAAGTAACGGTTCTGTGGCCCTCAGTAACAATTCTGTGTCTGTCCCTGAGTAACAATTCTGTGGCCCTAAGTAACGGTTATGTGGCCCTCAGTAACAATTCTGTGTCCCTGAGTAACGTTTCTGTGGCCCTAAGTAACGGTTCTGTGGCCCTCAGTAACAATTCTGTGTCCCTGAGTAACGTTTCTGTGGCCCTAAGTAACGGTTCTGTGGCCCTCAGTAACAATTCTGTGTCCCTGAGTAACAATTCTGTGTCTGTCCCTGAGTAACAATTCTGTGGCCCTAAGTAACGGTTCTGTGGCCCTCAGTAACAATTCTGTGTCCCTGAGTAACGTTTCTGTGGCCCTAAGTAACAATTCTGTGGCCCTCAGTAACAATTCTGTGTCTGTCCCTGAGTAACAATTCTGTGGCCCTAACTAACGTTTCTGTGGCCCTAAGTAACAGTTCTGTGTCCCTCAGTAACAATTCTGTGTTTGTCCCTGAGTAACAATTCTGTGGCCCTAACTAACGTTTCTGTGGCCCTAAGTAACAGTTCTGTGGCCCTCAGTAATAATTCTGTGTCTGTCCCTGAGTAACAATTCTGTGGCCCTAACTAAAGTTTCTGTGGCCCTAAGTAACAATTCTGTGGCCCTCAGTAACAATTCTGTGTCTGTCCCTGAGTAACAATTCTGTGGCCCTAACTAACGTTTCTGTGGCCCTAAGTAACAGTTCTGTGTCCCTCAGTAACAATTCTGTGTCTGTCCCTGAGTAACAATTCTGTGTCCCTAACTAACGTTTCTGTGGCCCTAAGTAACAGTTCTGTGGCCCTCAGTAACAATTCTGTGTCTGTCCCTGAGTAACAATTCTGTGGCCCTAACTAACGTTTCTGTGGCCCTAAGTAACAGTTCTGTGGCCCTCAGTAACAATTCTGTGTCTGTCCCTGAGTAACAATTCTGTGGCCCTAACTAAAGTTTCTGTGGCCCTAAGTAACAATTCTCTGGCACTCAGTAACAATTCTGTCTGTCCCTGAGTAACAATTCTGTGGCCCTAATAACGTTTCTGTGGCCCTAAGTAACAGTTCCTTGGCCCTCAGTAACAATTCTGTGTCTGTCCCTGAGTAACAATTCTGTGGCCCTAACTAACGTTTCTGTGGCCCTAAGTAACAGTTCTGTGTCCCTCAGTAACAATTCTGTGTCTGTCCCTGAGTAACAATTCTGTGGCCCTAACTAAAGTTTCTGTGGCCCTAAGTAACAATTCTCTGGCACTCAGTAACAATTCTGTCTGTCCCTGAGTAACAATTCTGTGGCCCTAATAACGTTTCTGTGGCCCTAAGTAACAGTTCTGTGGCCCTCAGTAACAATTCTGTGTCTGTCCCTGAGTAACAATTCTGTGGCCCTAACTAAAGTTTCTGTGGCCCTAAGTAACAATTCTCTGGCACTCAGTAACAATTCTGTCTGTCCCTGAGTAACAATTCTGTGGCCCTAATAACGTTTCTGTGGCCCTAAGTAACAGTTCTGTGGCCCTCAGTAACAATTCTGTGTCTGTCCCTGAGTAACAATTCTGTGGCCCTTACTAACGTTTCTGTGGCCCTAAGTAACAGTTCTGTGGCCCTCAGTAACAATTCTGTGTCTGTCCCTGAGTAACAATTCTGTGGCCCTAACTAAAGTTTCTGTGGCCCTAAGTAACAATTCTCTGGCACTCAGTAACAATTCTGTCTGTCCCTGAGTAACAATTCTGTGGCCCTAATAACGTTTCTGTGGCCCTAAGTAACAATTCTCTGGCACTCAGTAACAATTCTGTCTGTCCCTGAGTAACAATTCTGTGGCCCTAACTAGCGTTTCTTTGGCCCTAAGTAACGATTCTGTGGCCCTCATTAACAATTCTGTGTCCCTGAGTAATGGTTCTCTGTCCCTAAGTAACGTTTCTCTGTCCCCAAGTAACGTTTCTGTGGCCCTAACTCTGTCCCTAATACAGAGCGGTCTGCCTCTGTTCAATGACTGGAGGCAAATGAAGAATTCTAAAATGGCCGCTATTTATAGCTCGACCATTACACAGTGCTGGCTGGCTGGCTGCTGATTGGCTAATGCGATCACATGTCATTAAGGAATGCATTATGGGTCAGCGCGCCTTGTCTGCGCGCCTTCCCAGACATCCCCGCTCCGTCGCCGCACATGTCCGCCGCCGCACATGTCCGCCGCCATTTTAGGAAAAATTTCGATTCGCGCGTCCGAAGTAGGCTATTTTTCGGATTTTCGGAAATCGAAAATTTTCCAATATTCGACTCGAATTCCACTTCGCCTACTTCGATTCGCTCATCTCTAGTTATAGCGTCTACAAACTATGGTACATTCAGTGGGTATAGAAAATAATCACCCCTGAAAGCCTGAAATGAAGACACACAGTTTTTGTTTTATCCAACATCCGGAAGAAAGATATAACACCAACATGTCAGAATATTTTTTTTTAAATTCAAAAACAGAATCGCTGAGTTGGAAAAAGGATCCCCCCATCCTCCTAAAAATGACCTTCTCAATGGCACACAAACCCATTTGACTTTCAACTGTGATTAGTTGTGGTCATTTTGATTAGCTCAGCATAAAAAGAGCTTTCCTGGAGCATTTCAGTCCCTGGTAGTGCAGCTGTAGAAAACTATCAATTATGGGTGGCAAGGCACTATCTAAAGATCTCTGGGATAAAGTTGTGGACAGGCACATGTCAGAAGATGGATACAAAAAAATGTCAAATGATTTATGAATGCCTAGAAGCACAGTGAAGTCTATTATTAAGAAGTGGAAGGTATTTGGTACAATACAGACCCTCCCTGGATCAGTCGTCGCTCCAAACTGGATGAAAGAGCCAGGAGGAGACTGGTCAGAGAGGCTACCAAGAGGCCTCCAGCAACTCTGAAGAAGTTGTAGGAATTAATGGCAAAGAGTGGTCATTGTGTGCATGTGAGAACAATATCACAAATCCTCCACAAATGTGGCTTGTATGGGAGGGTGGCAAGAAAAAGCCGCTCCTCAAGAAAGGCCACATGCAGTTACCATGGAGCTTTGTCAAAACGCACCTTGAAGATTCTGAGGCAACATGGAAAAAGGTGTTCTGGTCAGATGGGACTAAAATGGAATGATTTGGCGTCAACACTAAACAAAATGTCTGGCGGAAATCTAATCCAGCTCACCAGCCAAATTCCACCATTCCTACTGTAAAGCATGGAGGGGGGAATATCCAGTTATGGGGGGATTCTCTGCAGAAGGGACTGGAGCACCTGTCAGGAGAGAAGGAAAAATGCCATCAAAATTCTGAGGAAAATCATCTGCCCTCTGCCAGAAACTCCAACATGGCAATGACCCAAAGCACACAGCAAAAAAGACCCCACAGTGGTTGGGGGAGAAATGGGTGAATGTCCTTGCATGGCCGGGTCAGAGCCCAGACTTAAGCACTTCAATACCGGGCACTTTTACCCCCTTCCTGCCCAGTCCAATTTTCAGCTTTCAGCTCTCTGGCACTTTGAATGACAATTGCGCAGTCATGCAACACTGCACCCAAACTAAATTTTTAGCATTTTGTTCACACAACTACAGCTTTCAAAAAGTTTGAAAAAAATATACATTTTTCTTTGTTTCCGTTATAAAATTTTCAAAATAAATAAATGTTCTTCATAAATTTAGGTCAAGATGTATTCTGCTACATTTCTTTGGTGAAAATAACCCAAATCAGTGTTTATTATTGTTCTGGACATTAATACTGAAAATGTTATAGGGAACTCCTAACCTCCTATTGATTAGTGGTTCCAAATTAATAACTACTGCAGTGGGGAACAGACACAAAACGATACACTCGGCATCTTTCCAAATAACTGTTCTGTTTATTTGTATTTGAAGTATTTTTATACACATGATTATGTAGGTATCACATTAATATTACAATTTTACTTTTATGGTAACAAGGGGCGTTACATAGGCAGGCTGATTTCTAATCAGGACTTGAAAGAATGCAAACATGTAATGAGAACATTTACACTGTTCAACAAATTTTTATTTTTTGCCAGTTTTGGAAACAAAAGGATCAATTTCTTAATGAATTTCACATTCTGAGTTCAAATATAACAATGAAATTTGTCAATTGGCTCTAGTTTTTCTGTAAACGGAAAGTTTTCTACTATAGGCGTAATGACTACATAATGCACAATAATTATATAGATAGATGTCTTTCCACAAATATAAAGCAAGTGATATTGACTACATAACAAAGCCTAAATGGCATAATATATTGCATAGGATTACCAAGAAAAATTATAGCCATAAGCTAAGTTGAATCATTTTAATACTTAGGATTCTCACTAGTTTTGTCTTCAGTTTGTGTCGGTTTTGCTTCTCTTGGCTTTTCTCTTGTATTCGAGGAAAGGGCTATCTCTTACAACTGTCCAGCAATAGTCAGCAAGCATTGATGGGCTCCATTTACCTTGATATCTTCTTTCCATAGCTGCAATGTCTTGATGGAAGCGCTCTCCGTGTTCATCACTCACTGCTCCACAGTTTGGTGGGAAAAAATCCAGATGCGAATGTAGAAAATGAATTTTTAGAGACATGTTGCAACCCAGATTTCTGTAAGTCTGGATGAGTTTTTCTACCACTTTCTTGTAGTCTGGTGTTTTATTGTTTCCAAGAAAATTTGATGTCACTGATACAAATGCTGTCCAGGCAGCCTTTTCCTTTCCACGCAACAGAGAAAGAAACTCATCATCATGAATAAGTTTATGAATCTGTGGCCCAACAAAGACTCCTTCATTTATTTTTGCAGCACTAAGTGCTGGAAATTTGCTAATCAGGTACTTGAAACCTGCTTTATTCTTGTCCATTGCCTTAACAAAGTTTTTCATTAATCCCAACTTGATGTGTAATGGAGGTAATAAGATCTTATTGCTGTCTACAAGTGCTGGATAGTTAACATTTTTTTCTCCAGGCTGCAATGACTGGCGTAATGGCCAGTCTCTTTTGGCATAGTGCATTTCTCTCGCACGACTGTCCCACTCACAGAGGAAGCAGCAGTACTTAGTATATCCACCTTGAAGTCCAAGTAGGATAGCAATCACCTTCAGGTCACCACAAATCGACCATTGATGTTCATCATAGTTGATGCACCTTAAAAGCTCTTTCAAGTTTTCATACGTTTCTTTCATTGAAACTGCGTAAGCAACTGGAACTGACGGCAGCTGATTGCCATTATGGAGCAAAACAGCTTTAAGACTCGCCTTTGAAGCATCAATGAACAGCCTCCACTCATCGGGATCATAGCATACGCCGATGGCTGAGATTAAACCATGAACATTGTTACATACAGCAATATCACCTTCCTGGACGAAGAATGGGATCAGATCTTTCTGACGATGACGGTAGAAAGACGTACGAACATCACTTGCTAGGAGATTCCACTGTTGTAGTCTTGACCCCAAAAGCTCTGCCTTGTTCTTTGGAAGATCCAGGTCTCTGATAAGATCGCTCAATTCCACTTGTGTAATGAGGTGGGGTTCAGTGGGTGTGGATGGAAGAAAGTCTGGGTCATGTGAGGTTGACGGTTGATGACTACACGCTTCAGGTTCTTCCTCACTTGACTCAACCACGAAGGATTCTGGTGCTTTAGGAATTGGTAGCCCCTCTCCATGAGGAACTGGACGTATTGCCGATGGAATATTTGGATAGTGCACAGATAACTTTTTCTTCTTATTTAGCCCTTTTGTTGGAGGCACCATACAAAAGTAACAATTACTAACATGATCTGTTGGCTCTCTCCAAATCATTGGCACAGCGAAAGGCATAGATGCCTTTTTTCCATTCAACCATTGCTCCAGTGCCGTCCCACAAGAATTGCAGCATATATGTGGTGCCCAGCTCTTGTCCTGGTCTCCTATCTTGCAGCCAAAATACAAGTTGTAGGCTTTCTTAATCATTCCTGTTATCCTCCTTTTTTGTGAGATAAAAGTTATTTCACCGCAGATATAGCAGAAATTATCTGCTTTATTCACACAAGTTCGAGGCATTACTGAGTAGCCTATATAAGCATAAAACGAAATGTAAAGACGCTGTCGAACTACAATCAGCTACAGATACTGCAGCTTTTATGCAGTGAAGTGATGCAATTAAAGGCTAATATTGCATCATCTCAGTATACATGCAATTTTCTATTGGTCACCAGTATCAATTGCGCAATATGCAGCTGAAGTTGCATCATAATTTTGAATGGCTTACGTCATTAGATGGGTGAATATATCATGGAAACTAGAGCCAATCAACATTTTTTAGGGTCATTTTCGTTTTCAGCACCCCAAAATTATGTAAGATTAGCTAATTTTATGCCCAAAACTTTTTACCTGTTGAACAGTGTTATTAGTGCCGTGTGCACAATGAGTGCAGTGTACAATACATAGGCAAAGCACACAAAATAAAATGCAGAATTTACAAATTTCCTTTACAATTATTTAGTCTGTAGGAAAGTTAAACTTATCGAGTCCACAAGACAGTCTGTCTTACCGTGGACACATGAACATCAAGGCTTTTGGAGATACTTTTGTAACCCTTTCCAGCTTCATGCAAGTCAACAATTCTTGATCGTAGGTCTTCTGAGAGCTCTTTTCTGCGAGGCATGGTTCACGTCAGACAGTGTTTCTTGAAACCAGTAAACCCAAAACAGGTGTGTGTTTTTTAAGGGCAGGACAGCTGTCAGCAACACATCCAATATCATCACACTGATTGGAGTCAAGGTTGGCTCACTCCTGGCTCCAATTAGCGCTGGGAGAAGTCATTAAGCTAGAGCCTCACATACTTTTTCCTCCCTGCACTGTGAATGTTTACATGTTATGTGCAATTAAACCATGGCAATATCTAATGTTTGTGTAGTATTATGTTCAGCAGACTGTGTTCTTCTATTGTTGTGACTTAGATGACGTTCAGAGCACATTTTATGCCCAATTCATGCAAAACTCCACGTAATCCCAAGGGGTTCACATACTTTTTCTTGCAACTGTATAACAAAGTATTGAGATGAACTTTTGATATTGACCAAATACTTATTTTCCACAATAATTTGCAAATAAATTCTTTCCAAATCAGCCAATGTGATTGTCTGGATCTCTTTTCTCATTTTGTCTCTCATAGTTGAGGTCTACCTATGATGCCAATTACAAGCCTCTCTCATCTTTGTAAGTGGGAGAACTTGCACAATTGGTGGCTGACTAAATACTTTTTTGCCCCACTGTACTTGTTGGGATTTTTTTTTACAAAAACTATGTAGCAGAATACATTTTGGTCTAAATTTTATGAAGAAATTTGATTAATTTTTTTTATTAGATATGTTTTATAGCCGAAAATAAAAAATATTTTTTTAAAAATTGTCACTCTTTTTTTGTTTCTAGCGCAAAAAGTACATAAATTTCCATTTGGTGCAGTGTTGCATGACCGCGCAATTGTCAGTTAAAGTAACGCAGAGCTGTATCTCAAAAAATGGCCTCCTCAGCAAGGGGGTAAATCTTCTGGAGGGCAAGTGGTTAAAAGACAAAAGCGCTGATCAATGTGAGCCATCCTGGGAGTCAGACAGGCCGCTTCCTGTCAATGAGATGCATGATGGATCGTCTTCTGAAGGGATGTCCTCAGGACTGCTCTGTGTTGATGGATCTACACCCCACTGACATCACTGACAGCTCACCTTCTATTAGAGTGAATGGTGGGGACTGTGGCCTCATAATTCTGTGCTGGAGATCATCATACTGTATGTGTCCACATTCATCTCATAGGAGAACATAGATTACATTTGTCAGTAGATCACATACCTTGTTTTCTCTCTCTCAGTGCGTCCAGAGGTGAAGGTGTGGGGCCGTCGTCAGTCGGATGATGTGACCAGACTTCAGTGCCTGGTGTACGGGTTTCACCCCCGACCTGTGGATGTGAAGTGGATGAGGAATGGGGAGGACCATGTTCCTTCAGATGAAATGAGTCCAATTCTCCCCCATCCTGATGGCACCTATCAGATCAGAGTCAGTGTGGAAGTCCCAACCAAGGAGGGAGACACTTACTTTTGTCATGTGGACCACAGCAGTCTGGGGGATGAGACTCTCAGTGTGAAATGGGGTGAGTAAGTAGGACTTCTATCTGTCCATACACCACGGGGTTATTTACTAAAATGTGGTGCAACTCTGTATAGAAACCAATCAGCTTCCAGGTTTTATTGTCAAAGCTTCATTGAACAAGCTGAAGTTAGAAGCTGATTGGCTCCCATGCACAGCTGCACCAGATTCTGAGTGCTCCGGTTTTAGTAAATCTCCCCCTGTGTGTTTATCACAAGTAATGCTAAAATGGAAACATCCTTTGTAATAAGCCGGCTGTGTTTGTGTCACTAAATGAATGAGAACGAGTGCAACCGAGGAACAAAACAAAGTACTGAGATACAGAAATAGCATTCAGACCGTACACAGCAGTATCTGGGGTAGTATTTCCCAGCACTGTGGCTGGTCGGTGATTTGTTGAGATTTGAAATCCATTTACAATGAAAGATCTGCCTTTGTATGGTTATCTGTAGAAAATTCCAGAATCTCCATGTCATTGGCATGTCATCATTTCATATTGTACCAATGATCACTGTCAGATATATAAGATATATTGTTCTTGATATATTAATCATTAGTAAAAGTATTTCTCCCATGTTCTATTCTGTAACATTGTCAATGGAGGTATTTGTTCTTCTTTTGTACCTCGGTAACTCTGGATTTAAAGGGTTAGTTCATATATAACTGAGAATTTACAGATAAAGTGTTACTAAACCCACAACAGTAAAATTAGTCTGTATATGTTGTAAATCATACTTATTATACTCACTGTGGAACTTAAGAGGGTAATCCTCTGCCTTGTGTAAAAAAGGCTGTTTGATCCTGTCTTCTCTGATCCTGCCCTTCTTTTGCTGTCCCCAATCCATCAGCCATAGATAGAGCAGCAGTGGGAAGTCTACACATGCTCTGTTTACTGTGTATTGATAGGTGTGATTTTTGTTTTTTCTTTTGGGAGGGTGCATGTGATCAGCACAGGGCCAATCAGCGCTGTCCAGATAGATGGACTGGGGCTATGCAGCCTTGTAGGATAGTCGGAGAATGAAAACTCCTCCTACAAGAGTAGCCAGTGCTCAGCCAGACACTGATAGAAGTCACAAGACTGCTACATACTGCTGGTGAGAAAAGGTATTAGGCAGTTTATATTTACTAAAATAATTGCATTTCCATGTTGTGTGTACTGTGGGAGACCAGATATAGTGAATGCAGGGTCCGGGGAGACCAGATATAGTGAATGCAGGGTCCGGGGAGACCAGATATAGTGAATGCAGGGACCGGGGAGAGCGGATATAGTGAATGCAGGGTCCGGGGAGAGCAGATATAGTGAATGCGGGGTCCGGGGAGAGCGGATATAGTGAATGCAGGGTCCGGGGAGAGCGGATATAGTGAATGCAGGGTCCGGGGAGACCGGATATAGTGAATGAAGGGTCCGGGGAGACCGGATATAATGAATGAAGGGTCCGGGGAGACCGGATATACTGAATGCAGGGTCTGGGGAGACCGGATATAGTGAATGAAGGGTCCGGGGAGACCGGATATAGTGAATGCAGGGTCCGGGGAGACCGGATATAGTGAATGCAGGGTCCGGGGAGACCGGATATAGTGAATGCAGGGTCCGGGGAGACCGGATATAGTGAATGCAGGGTCCGGGGAGACCGGATATAGTGAATGCAGGGTCCGGGGAGACCAGATATAGTGAATGCAGGGTCCGGGGAGACCAGATATAGTGAATGCAGGGTCCTGGGATTTGTAACACTTTAAAGGAGGCCATAGAGGCTGCCATTGCTGACTGGTTGATAATTGCCTGTTTGTCACACTGACCCTTTTGGCTTCACAAACCTAGAACAGGTATACAAATAGGAGTCCAAATTTCACTCTGACTTAGTTGATTTGGATATTTTGTTCCAGGTCAATGACATGGAAATTAATGAAACCAGAGGGTCAGCATGACATCCAAGTAAATGTTGGACACACCGGCTGGTTGATCAAAAATCCTGGTGGGATGGGAGATCCCGAGAGAGCCGTGGAAGGCAGCTGGAAGGGGGGGGGGGCTCCCCTCCTGCTGCTTGTGCAAGCAATCTGTATCGGGGGGATGCCTGCAGCTGCAGGAATCACTCCGGTACAACCACCAAAACTCCAGAACTGGCTAAGCTGCTCATGGCCGTGGTCGCACTCTTGCCCCCTCCATGGAGAGTTAATAGTGAAAGGACCACACATAGGCTGGAGCTTTGGGTGTAGAAGAGGACAACACTGGACTGGGGGTGAGGGTTAATTATATTGTTTGATTCTACCCCCTAGACCTACTCCCACTACAAGGGTAGATGTTGACTAACTCCTGTAGCTGGGCTGTATAGTAATGGGGAAGGACCTTTTGTTGTGCAATGAGGTGCATTGATGGTCCATTCAGAAAGCTCTGTTACAGTGAGAATTGGCCCCAGTTATCTGCTTCTACTATTAGTTGCTGTACCATACCAGTGCACTGTGCTGTACACAAACATTATTCTGTATATAGAACCTCTTTAGCACACCTTCTCTTTGTAAATGATTTGGAAGAATTTGCACCCTTCCCGAGGTGTTCCTTCCACGATGATCACACTAATGCCTGCTGACTGCACTGTGTTATTTATGGTGGACTGGTGATTGTTATCCTTCATGTTTCCCCCCAACACCGCACACATGTTTATGAAGTGTCAGGTCTGTTTCCTCATTATAGACCATTATATCTCATTTAGTGAATTATAATGTGCACTTGTAATGATATGATGGAACAATGCAGGAACAATGTGCTTCTATGACCTGTAATCAGCTGATTCTGGGACTAAATACACAAGACTGTCAGTAGATCTCACATCATGTTACTTCTGTGTTTCCCCCAGATCCCCCTAAGGACAATACTCCTATAATTATCGGGGTTGTTGTGGTTGTTGCTGTAGCGCTGATTATCGGAGCCGTTATTGGAGTCGTCATATACAGGAAACGCTCCGCTTCAGGTGAGATTACTGCACATTACACACCAGAGCTCTATTCATCATATAGGAGAACCAGACATGAGTTCTACACACTGATCAGCAGGAAGCCCTTGTATATGGACAACGAAGAAAATGATGTGTCAGCACAGAGGGATATTTAAGGTGGTTGTAAATACTCAAGGATTTTTTGCCTTCATGCATTCTATGCATGTAGGGAAAAAACCTGTGTGCAGCAATGCCCCCTGTCCCCTCATTACTTACCTGAACCCCATTGAGATCCAGCGATGAGCACAACAGCCTTGGCTGTCCCGGGTCTCTGCCTCCTCATTGGCTGAGACAGCAAGCGGGAGCCATTGGCTCCCACTGCTGTCAATCATAGCCAGTCAGCCAATGGGGGGAGGGGCAAGTCGCAGCTCCATGTGTGAATGGACACACAGAGCAACGACTTGGGAACACACCTGCTCGGGTGCCCCCATAGCTAGCTGCTTGTTATGGGGGACACCTGACAGGAGGAACGCCAGCAGGGGACCCAAGAAAAGAAAGATCCAGGCTGCTCTGTGCAAAACCACTACACACAGCAGGTAAGTATAACCTGTTTGTTATTTTATTAAAAAAAAAAAGAACCTTTTAGTATCCCTTTTTAAAGGCCTTCATATGGTTCTGTTATCAAACATTTCTACAAGCAAGCTCTCCAATTACAGTCCCTAGTTCAGTATGTTAGATTTTAAAGTTGTAACGGAATTGGTAATTGGCCAGACGGTGGCTGTAACTTGCAGTTCACTAAAGCTGGCCATACATTATACAGTTTTCTTGTTCAATTTCCTTTAGATCTACCTTCACCTATGTAGTGCAAGGGCCTGCCTGATTGCATACAAATTGAAAGTGTTTAGCTTTGACCTCATGATAATGTTTTGGTAAATCTAAAGGAAAATTGTATAATGTATGGCCAGCCTAAACAGGTACAATGTTAGAATCTATAATGCAAAACAGGTGCAGAATGGGGAAAGCATGAATACACTGCAGAATAATACACAATAGATGATGAAAGCTGCACTAACATGGGAGTCCTCCCAGCAATGTCTATGTGGCTCAGTCATGGTAACATGTGGCTGTATAGTATAGTCTCTATTAGAAGTCTGGCTGAGAATCATCACTTCAGTAAACAGTTCACAACAAGAACAGCTTCCTGCTATTATCCTCATAAACCGCGTCCCTCACAGTGAAGTCCAGGGTGGCTCCGGTAACACAGGCAAACGGCTGGAACAGATATTGTACAGATATTGGTCAGGATTATCTAAAGTTTAGGGCAATTTGTGAAGACCATTGATGTCATTTGTAACAGGAAATCTCACCGACCAGCATCAGTGAAAACCATCCGAAGGTCTCCACTTCATTAAAAACAAAGTACCAGCAAATACACAATAGAGATGTATACTTTTAATGTGATAATTAATTGAAGATATTTGCGTGACTTATTATATATGAAGAGTTTCAAAAACAATTTTCTGGTTCCTAATGTATCAAATTCTGGTTTACTTTAGGAAAGACGCCTGCTGATCGCAATATTTATGTTCCGGCTCCCAGTAAGTAACATTATTATGTGTTCTGTCCCCTCTGCAGTGTTATATTATGGGGGCTGAGCTGTAGAGTGATGCATATTGATCTGATATTGAGGCAACATTGTTTACAGAGATCGCACTGGGGACAGGAGTGAAAATTATCTAGAAACAGATTGCATGCTGCAGGTTCATTCTGTGATGATCTATTTTCCAGTTCATTAAAGTAAATGTGAACCCTCCCTTGTAAAACAACCCATTCAGTTTAAAATATAAATGAAAGGCAAAACATTTGTGTATAGATATAAAAACCATTATAAATACAGTTTTTTTTGTTTTTTTCTCTTTATAAGGCCTCATGCGCACAGGGCGTTTTTTTTCCGGCCATGTTTAGGGGCGTCAGGCGATATTATTTTTTATTTTTTTTCAAAACAGCCCTCCATATTATCCTATGTGTCCATGCACACATAGACTTTTAGAAGCTTTTAGCAGCAGTAGCGTTTAGCAGCAGGGAAAAAAAAAATAGCTGGGTGGGCATAGTGGGGCATTTTTGATGTACTACAAATCCTATCGGAGCCTCTTTCCAAAGTGAGTCCCTGCTTGGTACCCCCCATGTAGGAACACACAGAGATCTCCATCCACCAGAGGTTTCCTATACATCCCAATTCACTGGGACCTGCAGTGTGGATAGAAGTGAGATCCATTTATTCTTCATTGTCTTTCATTCATCCTTCTCTATTGGTGCTCTGTGAATGATATTTTGTACATACAGGTAGATGGACTGATCACCTCGGGGGGTAAAGGGATTTCGTTTACACAAAGTATCATTACAAATGCCATATCTGCAGAAAAGAAAAGGAACACTTACCTCTTCTACTCATTACAGTATACAGTAGTGATGTTTGCGATCATCAGGAGGAAGCAGGGAAAGCTGCAGGTAGTAGGAGAGTTACTGCGAGCCTTCCTTGGCTTCTCTGCAGGTTTGGCATCTTTAAAGATACTATGAGTAAAGCTGACCAATGTCGGTTCAAATCTCGGCCGGTCCCTGCTAAACCAGTCCAGATTTGAACCCTGTATGAGCGGGCTGAATGTAACCGAGTTGATTAATCGATCAACCTGAGTACAATCCGGCTGTCAAGCGACTTTGCAGGAAAGAAAATCTCTCCGTCCATGGCCGGGTTAAGTGACAGTTGTAAAGGACAGAGTGACGGGTGAGATAGACATTGTGGGGGAAGAAAGGGAATGTTTCATTCAGCATGAAGTAGTGAAAATGTGATTTTGCTCGTCCCATCACCTGTTATGATATATATTTCCTAATTGCCAATTCATACATACATGGTGTGATAGAGGTCAATGACTTACCTGCTTTCTTCAGAATTTTCTCTGTTTGGTCAGGCTACATGCACACGGGTGCTTTGGTCCATCAGCATCAGATTTGTGTTTTTGGACTACCGGGAGGCATAGGTGCAGCATCCTGTTCTGCTTCCAGCAGCCGGTCAGATCTATGACAGGTAAAATGACATGATGGGTGGACGTATGCCCCGATCACAGGATTCCTGTGGGAATTGGTACTGATGGGTCAAACTATCTGTGTGTAAGAGGCTGTCTGAGGGCAGGCATTCATATTTCTGTAGGCTGAAACTAACCATAGTTACCAACACATTCTATCTGCAGACAATGAAGAGAATTCTTCTAACTCCTCCAACAACTGAATGTGAGTCCCTGAATGTCATTACCCAGCTGTCTGCTTTGTATTACTATTATAAGTCTGTCTCCTGTCTAGTTATGTACAGTAGTACGCATGTTTGTATTCTATGTCACTGATTATCACATTGCTGTGACATCTTTCTTTATCCTCATGAATTGAACATTACCTGTTTATTTAATTACCACCCTCTATTATTTCATATGTTCCCTTATCACCACCTTGAACAGATTTTCTCCCCGCTCTTCTCAGTAGACATCTCATTGAAACTCACATCTATTGGCAACCTGAGTGATATTTTGAGGAGAAAAAACTCCATCTGATATTCTTTATGAAAGTGTGGGCACAATTCACTAAAGGTTATCGGAGGAGTTAAGTCAGTCACATGACCACATATCACATGTGATACTGAAAATGTCAATTCACTATTGCTAGTATGCGGTATGTACTGCAAAAACACTCGGTAAATACCGCATATAGAGACTTTAAAGTCAATTCAGAAAAGGAAAAAAATAATTAAATGCATGCGGTAATTTAAGTAGTGGTCCAGGCATGCGGTATGTACTGGTATCTGTCAGTACTGTCCTGGGTTGTTGAGGACTCCATGGCCACCCATTCCTTTACAATCTATGAGTCATCAGCTGTCAGCGGGGTTCCCCACTGATATATTAGACACAAACCCTGGAGCCCCTCACCATGTGTAGGCGAAAACCCAACGTGACACATACTGTATCCACCGTCTACAAGCCTGCCACCCAGGGACTTACGGTACAATATACAGTATATTGCAGCGCTGGAAATATGGTGCAGCAAACAGAAAAATGTGAAATGTTAACCACTTGCCCTCCAGAGGATTTACCCCCCTTCTTGACCAGGCCATTTTTTTTGCGATACGGCGCTGCGTTATTTTAACTCACAATTGCACAGTCATGCAACACTGCACCCAAATTAAATTTAGGTCCTTTTTTTCCCCCACAAGTAGAGCTTTCTTTTGGGGATATTTGATCTCCTGTGTGTTCTTTTATTTTTTTGTGCTATTAAAAAAAGCAACAATTTTGAAAAAAAAAAAAACCAGTATTTTTTACTTTTTTTCTATTAAACTTGTCCAGTAAAACAATTTTTTAAAAATCAAATTGTCATAAATTTAGACCAAAATGTATTCTTCAACATGTCTTTGCTAAAAAAAAATCCCAATTCGTGTAAATTAATTGGTTTACTTAAAAGTTATAGCGTTTACAAATGGTGGAATATAAACTGGAATATTTTTTTTTTACTAGTAATGGCGGCGATCAGTGACTTATTGTGGGACTGCAGCGGGCATTCTGACACTGGGGGGGGACTGACTTGGTGTCTCTGACATCCTCGGTGACACCAATACAGTGATCAGTGCTAATAAAAAGCACTGACACTGTACTAATGGCACTGGGCAGGAAGGGGTTAACATGTGGGGCAATCAAAGGGTTAACTGTGTGCTGTTTTACTATGGCGCCGTGTGTGTGTATTTCACTGTAAGCACACTGCTTTGCATGGCTGTGCTATGCATAGTCATGCAAAGCAGTGTGCAGGAGCTGACAGAAACAGTTCTCCCACCCCCACCCCCCGTCGGAGATGCTAGACAATCACCGGCTCACCCCCTACCCGGAACTGCAAAATCACGTGTGTGTATATATATATATAGTGATTTTGGGCACCCATTCCGCCCTGTAGTACTTCTCTTATAGGACGGGCGGGAAGCGGTTAAAGGTATATAAAATTATTTATGTAAATATTACAATAACTAATACTATCAGCTCACATATTCTCCTCTACATTGGTGACATTGGGCCCCATCACAAGAAAGGTGACAAAGTGTCAGATCAGAGGTCCTGGTTAGTACAAAGACTTCTGTCATTTATATTTTAACATTTACATTGGAGTACAACCAAAAATAAATCTCTGTCTTTACAGGATGACAATTGTCTGAAGATCATCAACAAGGAGATGGAAGATGTTGAGCCGTTCTGCTTTCAATCTGCCGGCTTGTTTTAGCATTTTATTCACTACTTTCAGGTGGACCCGTCTTCTATTGAATAATGAGCACTTTGTTCAGGATGTTTGGATCATTTTTAGATATAAATTTATTTTTACTATTCTGTTTAAGGACCTCCCCTTCCTGTATTCATTTTGGATGGATTAATTTTTATTGGTGTTTATTACCTGATTGAACGATTTTATCATACTTCCTGTTCTGTCTGACACTCCTCAAAAGAAAGGAATTGGAGGGAAATTTCCCTGACAGGGTCCACACAGCAATAACAATTTTATAGTCCCAGCTGTTCCCTACTTTGTCTATAATAAACAAAAAAAAAGTGTTTAATAAAAGTATTTGTTAAACTGATTCTGCCATATGTGAAATCAGATCTGTGTATTGCAGAGTAGATGGGAAGAATGAACAAATCCTATTTTATTATTAAAGTTGAATACTAGGTTTGCTTTTTCTTGCACAGTTACATTGGCCTGGCTTAGATCAATGTATGTATGTATATCACATACCTCACACATCTGATTGATGTTCGGAGAGCGGACCGCGGCTCCTTCTTCTTCCTGATGCTGCTACCAGCTTGAGCCCAGGCTATAGTAGTTGCAAGATCCAGGGAGTAACGAGCTGGTTGACCATGAGCGGTCCTGGCGTGGTGCTGTTTGTGTGTTTTGTTAGCCATCTTTTCTCTGGACTCAGGACAGATGGGAGAGGGACGCAGTGGCAGAGGAGTCTTATTCATGGAGGATCCAGTTTGGTGATCCTACAGGTGTTTTGGCCGTTTTCGGGTCAAAGCAAGGAGGTGAGCAGGTATTACAGCTATTTGTGGATATCTTTTTGTGGTCACGCACATCCACCACCCACGTTCACGGGTGTTTGACACATTGGACTACGTGGTGTTTCAACACCAATGTGGACATTTGTTCACGTATTTTAATTCTATACACAATATTTTTTTAGTGTCATGCATTTATCATAATTTTTTATGTTTATTTTCTGTGACAGTTATATACGCAAAACACACTTGTGGTCACGTGTGTGTTTTGTTTACACAATTTTTGTTTTGGAGTTAATATTTGAATTGAGGAATATTATTTGGGAGGTTTTTTGCATCGTTTTGATTTACGTGCGTTGTTCATTCATCTTCATTCCCATTTTGGACAGAGTTTATGCTTGGTCCCATTTGGACTATTTGTATGTTCACCATCACTTTTAGATCCCAATTAGGATCAATTCACAGACATTATTGTGTGATTATTATAGCCACTTTCTTTCATCACTTTGTGGATTGATACCCACTTTTCTCACCTTAAAGATCCCTGGAGGATCAAGTCACTTTCGGACACCATAGTAGTATTGTTAGGAGTTTATGAGGACTAAGTCACATAGGTAACACATTGTTTTTGTGTTTTGTTATATATTTTTTCACTTATGTTCATTTTTGGATATTCTGGTTATGTTATTTAGAGATGAGCGAAGAAATGAAAAATTCGATTCGGCTGATTCGGCGAATTCCAGTGTGAAATTCGATTCGATGCGAATTTCTCCGCTACGAAGATGACTTATTTAAAGGGTTTCTAGGCTTCAGAGAGCCTTTAAATTAGTGCAGAACACTGTACCTTTAATTTAAATGCCCTTGGAGATGAGGAAGGAGAAGGAGAAGGAGAAGGATGAGAAGAAGGAGAAGGAGAAGGATGAGAAGAAGGAGAAGGAGAAGGATGAGAAGAAGGAGAAGGATGAGAAGAAGGAGAAGGATGAGAAGAAGGAGAAGGATGAGAAGAAGGAGAAGGAGAAGGATGAGAAGAAGGAGAAGGAGAAGGATGAGAAGAAGGAGAAGGATGAGAAGAAGGAGAAGGATGAGAAGGAGAAGGATGAGAAGGAGAAGGATGAGAAGAAGAAGGCTGAGAATAAGGAGAAGGATGAGAAGAAGGAGAAGGAGAAGGATGAGAAGAAGGAGAAGGAGAAGGATGAGAAGAAGGAGAAGGATGAGAAGAAGGAGAAGGAGAAGGATGAGAAGAAGGAGAAGGAGAAGGATGAGAAGAAGGAGAAGGAGAAGGATGAGAAGAAGGAGAAGGATGAGAAGAAGGAGAAGGATGAGAAGGAGAAGGATGAGAAGGAGAAGGATGAGAAGAAGAAGGCTGAGAATAAGGAGAAGGATGAGAAGAAGGAGAAGGAGAAGGATGAGAAGAAGGAGAAGGATGAGAAGAAGGAGAAGGATGAGAAGAAAGAGAAGGATGAGAAGGAGAAGGATGAGAAGAAGAAGGATGAGAAGAAGAAGGATGAGAAGAAGGAAAAGGATGAGAAGAAGAAGGATGAGAAGAAGGAGAAGGATGAGAAGAAGGAGAATGATGAGAAGAAGGAGAAGGATGATAAGAAGGAGAAGGAAGAGAAGAAGGAGAAGGAGAAGGATGAGAAGAAGGAGAAGGATGAGAAGAAGGAGAAGGATGAGAAGAAGGAGAAGGATGAGAAGAAGGAGAAGGATGAGAAGAAGGAGAAGGAGAAGGATGAGAAGAAGGAGAAGGATGAGAAGAAGAAGGATGAGAAGAAGGATGAGAAGAAGGAGGAGAAGGATGAGAAGAAGAAGGATGAGAAGAAGGAGAAGGATGAGAAGAAGGAGAAGGAAGAGAAGAAGGAGAAGGAGAAGGATGAGAAGAAGGAGAAGGATGAGAAGAAGGAGAAGGATGAGGAGAAGGAGAAGGATGAGAAGAAGGAGAAGGATGAGAAGAAGAAGGATGAGAAGAAGGATGAGAAGGATGAGAAGAAAGAGAAGGATGAGAAGAAGGAGAATGATGAGAAGAAGGAGAAGAAGGAGAAGGATGAGAAGAAGGAGAAGGATGAGAAGAAGGAGAAGGATGAGAAGAAGGAGAAGGATGAGAAGAAGGAGAAGGATGAGAAGAAAAAGGATGAGGAGAAGGAGAAGGATGAGAAGAAGGAGAAGGATGAGAAGGAGAAGGAGAAGGATGAGAAGAAGGAGAAGGAGAAGGATGAGAAGAAGGAGAAGGATGAGAAGGAGAAGGAGAAGGATGAGAAGGAGAAGGATGAGAAGAAGGAGAAGGAGAAGGATGAGAAGAAGGAGAAGGAGAAGGATGAGAAGAAGGAGAAGGATGAGAAGAAGGATGAGCAGAAGGAGAAGGATGAGAAGAAGGAGAAGGATGAGAAGAAGGAGAAGGATGAGAAGAAGGATGAGAAGAAGGATGAGAAGAAGGAGAAGGATGAGAAGAAGGACAGTTCTGTGACAGTTTCTGTCTATTTCTGACAGTTCTGGGACATTCACTCCATACAGCGGTTTCAACCGCTGTATGGAGGGAATGTCATAGAACTGTCAGAAATAGACTATTAATGACAGTTCTGGGACTGTCCTTCCATGCAGCGGTTGAAACATTGTATGTATTTGTTTCCATAAATGGATCCATTTATGGAAACAAATACATACAATGTTTCAACCGCTGCATGGAAGGACAGTCCCAGAACTGTCATTAATAGTCTATTTCTGACAGTTCCATGACATTCCCTCCATACAGCGGTTAAAACAGCTGTATGCAGTAAATGTCCCAGAACTGTCATAAATAGTCTATTTCTGATAGATCTGGGACATTCACTCCATACAGCTGTTTTAACCGCTGTATGGAGGGAATGTCATGGAACTGTCAGAAATAGACTATTAATGACAGTTCTGGGACTGTCCTTCCATGCAGCGGTTGAAACATTGTATGTATTTGTTTCCATAAATGGATCCATTTATGGAAACAAATACATACAATGTTTCAACCGCTGCATTGAAGGACAGTCCCAGAACTGTCATTAATAGTCTATTTCTGACAGTTCCATGACATTCCCTCCATACAGCGGTTAAAACAGCTGTATGCAGTGAATGTCCCAGAACTGTCATAAATAGTCTATTTCTGATAGATCTGGGACATTCACTCCATACAGCTGTTTTAACCGCTGTATGGAGGGAATGTCATGGAACTGTCAGAAATAGACTATTAATGACAGTTGTGGGACTGTCCTTCCATACAGCGGTTGAAACATTGTATGTATTTGTTTCCATAAATGGATCCATTTATGGAAACAAATACATACAATGTTTCAACCGCTGCATGGAAGGACAGTCCCAGAACTGTCATTAATAGTCTATTTCTGACAGTTCCATGACATTCCCTCCATACAGCGGTTAAAACAGCTGTATGCAGTGAATGTCCCAGAACTGTCATAAATAGTCTATTTCTGATAGATCTGGGACATTCACTCCATACAGCTGTTTTAACCGCTGTATGGAGGGAATGTCATGGAACTGTCAGAAATAGACTATTAATGACAGTTCTGGGACTGTCCTTCCATGCAGCGGTTGAAACATTGTATGTATTTGTTTCCATAAATGGATCCATTTATGGAAACAAATACATACAATGTTTCAACCGCTGCATTGAAGGACAGTCCCAGAACTGTCATTAATAGTCTATTTCTGACAGTTCCATGACATTCCCTCCATACAGCGGTTAAAACAGCTGTATGCAGTGAATGTCCCAGAACTGTCATAAATAGTCTATTTCTGATAGATCTGGGACATTCACTCCATACAGCTGTTTTAACCGCTGTATGGAGGGAATGTCATGGAACTGTCAGAAATAGACTATTAATGACAGTTGTGGGACTGTCCTTCCATACAGCGGTTGAAACATTGTATGTATTTGTTTCCATAAATGGATCCATTTATGGAAACAAATACATACAATGTTTCAACCGCTGTATGGAAGGACAGTCCCACAACTGTCATTAATAGTCTATTTCTGACAGTTCCATGACATTCCCTCCATACAACGGTTAAAACAGCTGTATGGAGTGAATGTCCCAGAACTGTCATAAATAGTCTATTTCTGATAGATCTGGGACATTCACTTCATACAGCTGTTTTAACCGCTGTATGGAGGGAATGTCATGGAACTGTCAGAAATAGACTATTAATGACAGTTCTGGGACTGTCCTTCCATGCAGCGGTTGAAACATTGTATGTATTTGTTTCCATAAAATGGATCCATTTATGGAAACAAATACATACAATGTTTCAACCGCTGCATTGAAGGACAGTCCCACAACTGTCATTAATAGTCTATTTCTGACAGTTCCATGACATTCCCTCCATACAGCGGTTAAAACAGCTGTATGCAGTGAATGTCCCAGAACTGTCATAAATAGTCTATTTCTGATAGATCTGGGACATTCACTCCATACAGCTGTTTTAACCGCTGTATGGAGGGAATGTCATGGAACTGTCAGAAATAGACTATTAATGACAGTTGTGGGACTGTCCTTCCATACAGCGGTTGAAACATTGTATGTATTTGTTTCCATAAATGGATCCATTTATGGAAACAAATACATACAATGTTTCAACCGCTGCATTGAAGGACAGTCCCAGAACTGTCATTAATAGTCTATTTCTGACAGTTCCATGACATTCCCTCCATACAGCGGTTAAAACAGCTGTATGCAGTGAATGTCCCAGAACTGTCATAAATAGTCTATTTCTGACAGTTCTGGGACATTCACTCCATACAGCGGTTTCCGGCAAAAAGTGTATGTGCAGAGTTCCTCTATTCTGCAGATACACTTAGAGGAGCTCTGCAGATACACTTAGAGGAGCTCTGCACATACACTTTTTTCCGGTTTGGAATTATTCTTATTTTCATCCTACTTCTTCTTCATCCTCATCCTCTTCTTCTTCTGAGGATGAGGATGAAGAAGAAGAAGAAGAAGTAGGATGAAAATAAGATTAATTCCAAGCCGGCAAAAAGTGTATGTGCAGAGCTCCTCTAAGTGTATCTGCAGAGCTCCTCTAAGTGTATCTGCAGAATAGAGGAACTCTGCACATACACTTTTTGCCGGCTTGGAATTATTCTTCTTTTCATCCTACTTCTTCTTCTTCTTCTTCTTCATCCTCATCCTCAGAAGAAGAGGATGAGGATGAGGAAGAAGAAGAAGAATGAAAAGAAGAATAATTCCAAGCCGGCAAAAAGTGTATGTGCAGAGTTCCTCTATTTCTGACAGTTCTCTCACAGCTTCTTCACATGTACAGCGGTTGAAATATCTGTATCCTAAATGGAAACTAATAGATACAAATTGTATCTATTAGTTTCCATTTAGGATACAGATGTTTCAACCGCTGTACATGTGAAGAAGCTGTGAGAGAACTGTCAGAAATAGAGGAACTCTGCACATACACTTTTTGCCGGC
Source organism: Staurois parvus (assembly GCF_062004578.1). NCBI lineage: Eukaryota > Metazoa > Chordata > Amphibia > Anura > Ranidae > Staurois > Staurois parvus. The sequence goes on along the minus strand of NW_028318704.1, from coordinate 177,549 downwards.
TTGGAATTATTCTTCTTTTCATCCTACTTCTTCTTCTTCTTCTTCTTCTTCTTCTTCATCCTCATCCTCATCCTCTTCTTCTGAGGATGAAGAAGAAGAAGAAGTAGGATGAAAAGAAGAATAATTCCAAGCCGGCAAAAAGTGTATGTGCAGAGTTCCTCTATTTCTGACAGTTCTCTCACAACTTCTTCACATGTACAGTGGTTGAAACATCTGTATCCTAAATGTAAACTAATAGATACAATGTTTCAACCGCTAAACATGTGTTCCTTCTGTCAGAGAACTGTCAGAAATAGCGGAGCTCACTGCAGGGACACTTTTGCCGGCTGATCGGGAAATGTTCGATTCGCGCACCCGAAGTAGGCAAAATTTCGGTTTCGACACGAATCGAATATTTCCTGAAATTCGACTCGAATTCCGGTTCGCCTAGTTCGATTCGCTCATCTCTAATGTTATTCACATATGCATTTATTATTTAATATAGCGCTACATCATTTACTGTGCAACTTATGTAGGAGGATTTGTTTCATCTCTGTGGATCACCTGAGGCCAGTCACTTCACTTATATGTAAGGATTTACAGCTACTTCCAATCTGTATTGATCCTTCAATCCATACAGTAGCAGGCTTGGTGAGGGCGTGTCACTTTAATGAACTGCTACATGTTTGAGGATCCCTATATAGAGAATCTGACTTTGCCCGCTCAGAACAAAGTAACAGTCTATTTACAGGCAACCCAACATACCTCATCATTTCCCCCGACTCCATTGCTTTGCAGTCTTTACCTCTGTGTAGGCTCCATGTCAGATGGGATTGGCTCTTTTATAGGGTGATGATGTCACCCTCCTCTCTCACTTGTCAGGGTTCTGGCTGGTCGCTCATCCCCAAGCACTGCTTTCTGGGAGGATGTTACATCCTGTCCCACACCCAGGTATTTTTGGGGGGCTTCAACAAAGTGGGGTATCACTGGCCATGGAGACGCAGTAACAAAGCAGAGATGGTGGGAAAAGGAGCGGAGCAAGAGGTATGGTGAGTAATATTCTGCAGAGTACCTATATAGAGGGTCCAGGAGATTGCATTGGAAGGATATTGGAGGAGGATCATTATCAGGGGACCATAGGTGATCCTGAAGGCTGGTTGGAGATATATTGAAGGAGGAGAGCTATTAGCTGGTGATGTGAAGGATCGAGGGTGATCCTGAATGCTTTTTGGCCCTTTGTGGTCACATAAAGGAGGTGAGGAGGCACTGCAGCTGGAGTGAAAAAAGTGTGTGCTGGCACTTTCACAAATTCATCACGTATTGCAGGTGACATGTTTTTAGAAACACCTTTTGTTGCTATTTCATGGACTATTAGAATGTTTATTTATGAGATTTGAAGTGACACTATCGCTTTATTTTATTCATTTTTTGTGTGTCACTTGTATAGGTCACTAAGGTGACCCCAGCACTATTATTGTTTGTGTTATATGTAAATATTGCCATCACTTTCACTAGTCACAATATTGATTGAGTAATTTTATTATTATTTTTCCTATTATCATTTATTTATTCTTAGTTTGTAGCGCTACACTATTTTTTACATTTGACATACAGATTGGTTATCGGGTTTGAGTGTTAGCTGCTAGAGATTAGGGCTTACTTCCTTATCAGCGCAGGAGGATTTTTTCTAATACTGGAAAGGGAAGTGTAAATGAGTTGGGGGAGTGAGCTTTAAAGAGACCCTGTCACTTCGCCCTGAACTCTGGAAGTAGCAGTCTATATTATATCTGATAGCAGGGTGTTTGAGACCACAAATATAAAAATGTGTCAGCATTATATGTATTGTGATTGGATAAAGACGTACATCCCCCCAGCCTAACATCCTTCTGCCCTGAATATATTAAACCCCTCATATTGTTCAGCAGGGTTTTCTCTTCTTCTATGATGACACCCGTTAGACAACAGCAATCCGAAGCCTAAACCATGAACATGTTGTGAGGTTTTATTGGGTTTGAAATAAAAATAATTTGTGAAGCTCCGAATCATTTTGCTTTAATGTCTACCTAAACCTTCTCATGTCCTGAAGCATATGTACCTTCTCTGATTGGAGTGACTTTTAGGGGTGGGGGGACCCCTGTATCAGCTCCCCAGATTCCTCTTATGTGTAACCCACCCTGTGCCTGGTAGGGGTACAGGGTGGTTGTGGCGGAACCGTTCTGCCTGGGCTTCCTCGTGCGGAACGATGCGAGCTCAAAACCAATCCTTCCCTGCTATCCCAAACCACGAGTCGGAACTTCGTGTAGGGTGAAATGAATCAATCTTTATTAAACACAGCTCAGTATATACAGCTTCACCCCCAACAGACAGCTTGGCACCGGGTTTTCCCCACCCACAACAAAACCCTACCACCAATAATATAGTATGAATTCTATAGAAGTGAAAGACTACAAGGTCACATTTCCCAAAACAAACAGTGTGGAATGCCTGTCTACATAACAGCTGCTAAACATATACAGCTTTACTAAGGGGAGAAAACTGAAACAGAAAGGGCAAAATGTTATCACAAAGGGACGGTTCATCACAGTGCTCTGTCCTGATATTGTGTAGACATGTATAGGTGGGGTGGGGGGTTGTCCATTGTTCACTGCCATGTGTTGCTGCATCCCATTGTTCTATTGTGTCTTGCTTGCCAGCAAACTATTATGGGATGTATGTGTTCCTGCCACCTGGTGTATCCCTTTGTTCTATTGTGTGTCATGGTTTGCTGGGGGGTGTTTCCAGCAGCCCTTCCCCCTGATGGGTCGGCCTGCAGATGTGTTTCCTGTTCCTGGTTGTATTTCCCCGCCCTGTGTATATATCTTGTGTTTGTGTTAAAATAAAGCAGTTCTACTTCCTGTCTTAAGAAGAGTCTGGTGCTGTCTATTTTCCTGTATGGTCAGCGGTGGTGTCCGTGGATAATGTTCGGACAGGGAAGCGGGAGTCTTAACGGAAATACCCTAGCGCAGTCGGGGTCCGGTTCCGTTACACCTTCTAAGGAACGGACATAGATATAGGAGGGTATGATGTATACATTACAGACCGGCCTTATTAGGGCTTGAAGGGACATGTGGCAGCGCTCGCTGCCCCTCTGAAAAGCAGTGACAGGCGGCTGGGATGGGATATGTCACCTCCTCTCTGCCTGTTTTAACCCTGAAAATGGCTAACCACTACACTGCAACTGCATGCATTGCACACGGCTGCTGGGCAGGTGCAGCACAGCCCCATTCACTTGAATGGGTCACCATTGACATTGCGGCTGTGGCATGTGTACAGCCTTGACGGGTGCATGTCTTGGGTGGTCAGGAGTGCTGAATTTGCAGCCCTGTCCACATCATATAGAGAAGAGTTATCACTATCTTTTACAGTACGGAGTTCCTGATAGGACAGAGTCCATGTAGTACTGTATCCCATCATCCTTGGTGCCCCGGACCACTAGCTGTGATGTTAGACAGGGTGCCCCTCCCCCCTTAGTGCATGGCTGCCCCACAACACAGCGAGCAAGGAGATGACTGCTTTGATAGCAAGCACCTGCCTCCCACTAACAGCACATGTCCAAGGCAAGCACAGGCAGGAGGAATGCAGAAGAAGGTGATGTGTGTCGCCTCCCTTCCCTCGGCATTGTTATTGCTGGTGCTTGCCTCAGACAAGTGCTGGGAGCTGGAGACAGTCGTAGGGAAAGCAGCCGTCTCCTTGCTAGTGGTGTTGTTGGGCAGCTGTGTGCCAAGGGGGGCATCCTTTCCATCATCACTGCTCGTGTTACAGGACACCTAAGGAGATGGGAAATGCTGCATTTACTTTGTCTCATCAGGAACTCGTTAGTATAAAAAAGTGATCATTCTTCTTTAAGTTACATTTTGCTCAACGTAAGAAGCTGCTTGGATGGCTGTGAAATGTAAACATTACAGAACAAGTCCGGTTACATGTGACTAAGGCCCGGTTCACACTAGAATGCGGTGCAGGAAATCCGCCATCCATGTGGGTTCCCCACACTGCATTCTAACTGCACTGCCCTTGTGATCTGCAGGGGGGTTAGTGCAATGTTAATGACACCACAAACACAGGTCACAAATGCAGAGCGTATCCTGCGCCAGATTGCAGGGTACAACATGACCATGTGATCTGGTTGCAGTGCATTTCCAGACTTGGTGCAGAACTTGGGTGCCATTTGAGCGGATTCAAAATGAATTGGTCAGCTTGCACTGCACTGAATCATGTGAATTGTACAGAATGCAGTGTGCATCCCTGTGTGATCCATAGTGGGAACCTAGGCTAACCCCCGCTAGATATACCATGACCTGGATACATTTCACCCTTCACAGATATATTGCCAAATCTGCATGAACAAGTTACAAGTACAGATTTCTATAAAATTATTGACAGTCTTTATTAGTAAACATCGTTACTTTCCTGCAAAAAAAAAAAATGTTTTGTGAATCTGGCAGTTATCTATGCAGAATTTTGTAATGTAATCAAGATAAATTGTATTTTAATACATTGATATGTTTAGATGATTGTAAATTCCCTTTTTACATATTTGCATTGTCAATAAATCTTTTCTAAACAAGTTTCTATATGTTTCTTATTTGTGGGATGGGGTCCCTGGTGGCACAAATAACTACACTGGGTTTGCTCAGTAAGGCACCACATAGAGAAAGGATGCCATGCAGTAATCCCTATCGACCAATCATATTCCAGTATAGTCAGTCTGTGCTGAGAAGGGTCCTATAGTGGGGCAGTGGAAGGGCCGATGTGTGAAATCTGTGAACTTGTCTGCCGTGGTATTAGGGAAGTTGAGCCTCTAGTGAGCGTGATATAATGTATGGTGTGATGAGTGTAGTAGAGTCCGGCTGCCAGAACTAAAGGGGTTCTCTTTCCAGTACGAGTGACTGGTCCATAATCAGTCGGTCCCTGGGGGAGCACCATGGGTGTCCCCACAGTATAGAAATGTGGGATATGACACCCTGTGTAAAATGAAAGCACGGCCATGCATAGACACAGGGATGTGTATCAGGAGCTCTACTGCTCTTCACTTGTTCTCAGAAAAAAAGACTTTCTACCATAAAGTATATGAATTTACCATCAAGTCAAGAATATTAAAGCACAACTTCTTTAACCGCTTTCCTGCCGCCCTATAACAGATATACTGCTACAGGGCGGCAGGAGTGCGCAAAATCACGTATATATGCGTGAGTTTGTATTTCCTGGTAATCACTGGGTCCCGGCCGGTGATTACTCACCAGCATCCGGTGATCGGGGAGCATTACTGATGGGAGAGAACTGTATGTAAACAATACAGTTCTTTCCCCTGTCAGCTCCTGCACACTACTTTGCATGGCTCTGTATAGCATAGCCATACAAAGCAGTGTGCTTACACAGTAAAAAGCACTAACACAGCACACAGTTAACCCTTTAATCACCTCATATGTTAACCTCTTCCTGCCCAGTACCATTAGGACAGTGTCAGTGCTTTTTATTAGCACTGATTATTGTATTGGTGTCGCTGGGGATGTCAGTGACACCAAGTCAGTTCCCCCCAGTGTCAGAATGCCCACCGCAGTCCCACTATCAGTTGCTATAACTTTCACATAAAGCAATTAATTTACACTTATTGTTCGCAAAGACATGTCGCAGAATACATTTTGGCCTAAATTTATGATGAAATTTGATTTTTTTTTTTTTTTTTTACTGGACGTTTAATAGCAAAAAGTCAAAAATATTCTTTTCTCAAAATTGTTGGTCTTTTTTTTTTTAAAACGCAAAAAATAAAAAACGGACAGGAGATCAAATACCGAATGAGAGCTCTATTTGTGGGGAAAAAAGGACGTAAATTTCATTTGGGTGCAGTGTTGCATGACCGCGCAATTGTCAGTTAAAGTAACGCTACGCGGTATCGCCAAAACTGGCCTGGTCAGGAAAGGGGGTAAATCCTCTGGAGGACAAGTGGTTAAAAGGAAACCTGTATTTGGAGGAATCTAGAGGCTACCAAACCTTGTTGAATGAATGCCGTTTGCATTGTTTTCATGGGGATCCGGTAGCTTTTGGTGTTTTCATTGAGTCGTGGATCCAGAATAATTATGCAGAATTGAGAAGTGAAATTTAGGGGATCTATACAGAAAACAATTTCTGTGCAAATGTTTCAGCATTCAACAGCCGCCACAAATAATCCCTGAAATGTGGCTAATATGTTTATTGTCTGTGATTGGCAGCTCCCTAGGTCAGGGTTAGATTTGGGGGTCAAGGTTGGGGTCAAAGGTCAGGGTCAGTGTATTTTAAGTTGGATTAAAAAAAAAAAGCAAAATGTGCGCTAATGTTTCTGGGCCGTACTACGGGTACAAACAACAAATAACACACAAATGTGATATCACTGCCATCATCAGGAGCTGGAACATTTATTTTGGGCCCTTTGTTGGTTGGTGAAAAAATAGCATTTGTTACTAGTTTGTGCCAGTTTTCTTTTAACCACTTCCAGTCCGGACACTTCCACCCCCTTCCTGCCCAGGCCAATTTTCACCTTTCAGCGTTGTCACACTTTGAATAACAATTGCGTGGTCATGCAACACTGTACCCATATGAATTTTTTAGCCTTTTTTTAGACAGATAAAATTTTATTTTGGTGGTATTTATTCACCACTGGGATTTTATTTTTTTTTTTGCTATACAAACGAAAAAGTCCAAAAATTTTGAAAAAAGTGTTTTTTTTATAAAATTTTGCAAATAAATAATCTTTCTTCATAAATCTTGGCCCAAATTTATTCAGTTATCTTTTTAGTGAAAAAAAATAACCCAAATTAGTTTATAACCAAAAATTATAATTTTTTTAAAACTCTTTTTACATTTTTTTTTTATATTTGTTTTGTTTTTTCTAACATACTGTCACCCTAGCAGTACAGTGTCACCATGGTGACACTGTACTGCTTGTGGAGGGTGATGAAGATTTTTTTTTTTTACACCGATTGCTTTTTCACCCATAAAGGCTATAGAAGCAATCATTTCTCCTTCTCTCTAGCTGCACTCTTGCAGCCATTGAGAACTACTGTGTGAGCTGCAATTGGTCACAGCTTGTCACATGGTACAAGGCTGTTGCGAATAGCCTTGTACCATGTGATCTCGGTGATCATTCACAGATTTCACACGTAGTAAGCAATGATGTCAGGAGGGACATCTTGCTTACTATGCATGTGATCACTGATTGGCCAATCAATGATCACACGATCAGGACCTCGCACAGAGGTCCCCTATGACAGTCGGTGTTCCACTGAGGACACAGTGGGCACCAGATCGCGGTGCTGCGCACTCCCAGAGAATGGCAACCCGCCCCTGGACTGCCACTGTCCGGCCGTTTATGTAAAAAAGATATGTATATACATATAAGGTTACTGTGCCTTAGTTTGGGCGGGAAAACAAGTATCACGTGACCTGGGAGAACATTCCAGAAGGTCACATGACTGGTGGAAAGTTGTAGAAAGTGGGGCTCATTATATATAGGAGCTCCATCGGCGGGAGATGGCCAGCTGGTCGGTGTCAGTACAATGAGCTCCAGGGAACCTGCACCTGACCATGAAGACGCTGATGAGGAGAGTGTTGGAGCGAGCGGCACCAGCGGAGGAGGAGAACGGCTCAGAAAATGCCTACAGATGGCTGAAGAGGATGAGGAGCGGCAGGACAAGTGGAAGAGACAGCGGAAGACGAGGCTGAAGACTCACCAGGATGTTGTCGGGACAGAGGGAGACCAGCGGCTAGGAGTCCACAGAATCGCCCACAGAACCGGCGTGGCCCGCCGCTGCGTTCACATCCTTCCCGGGTCACCAGGAGGGCGGTCCGGAGCAGCAGGAAGAGGCGGCACCAAGTGTGGGATGCAGCAGAGTAAATCCCTGTGAGAAGAAGAAGAGGAGGGGCCAGTCCCCATCCCCGCCCAGAAGGCCAGGTAGGAGGGCCCAACACTCAGCTTCAAATGAGGTGGCTTTGGAGGCAGCGGCCACTGAAGAGGATGCTAGGCAACCGACTCTGCTTTCCTCAGGCCGGGAAGGTCAGGTGACTGACACAGAGGAAGAGCCTGTGCATGTTATCCCGGCCATAACCAGGAGGGGCAGAATTGGTCAGCACAGGGCTCCTATGGAACAAGTCATTGAGACAGACACATCTAGTGGTGAGTTAACAGATTTATTGCATTGTATTTTGGATTATTTAAAAAAAATAGCTATTATTATTATAATACAGTATTTATATAGCGCCAACAGTTCTCTCAGCGCTGTACATTACAAAGGGAGACAGAACATGCAACAGTACAATAACAATACAATGTGATACACGAGGGGTTCGAGGGCCCTGCTCCTTCGAGCTTACAATCTAGGAAACAATATTCCTGCTTCTGTTAATACTGATACTAATTATGCGGCTGTTTGGTCAAATGCGTTAGGTAATTCCAATTCAAGGGATAGTATTTTTCCCATCAATCATTCTATAGGAAATTTTGTGAGCAATGCTTTGCCTTTGGTACAGTCTACAACACCTAATTTGTCTATTAATAATTCAGCAGTTCCTGAGACGTGTCTAAAGGAGGTATTGCCTTGTGAAATATCGCCGCTAGGTTATCACCTCTCAGCTCAGATAAAAGAAAACATTTGGAAAGGGGATTTTTTTTTAGTGATTTTGTCTTTACTCCCATTTTACACATAAATTGGAAAACAAATTGGATGAAAAAACTGATGACGACAGATGGAGACCAATAGTGAGATCATTTAACAATTGGTTACAGGCTTTCACTATTTATTCTAGTGTTTTGGGCGGAAAACACCCAGAATACTGCAGCGGTTTATTCTAACATTTGGAACATGTGTTGGAAGCATAGAAAAGCTTTGGTGGATTAGGTTGGTATCACTATGACGAGTCTTTTAGACAAAAATGATCTATTTACCCTTCTTTATAATGGGGAATGAAAGATGTAGGATTGTGGCTTAATCTGATTCTTCCACAAAAGCTGCATATGTAACACTACAATCTACACCCGCCATCTCTCCTTATAAAGAGGTTACTGCTCTGCTTTTAACGAAACCCAGTGTAAGTGGGGAAATTCTTGTAAATACAAACATGAACGCTCCTTTTGTTCAGGACAACACTCTGTACTTAAATGTCGCATTTCAAAACCAAAGAGATAACTTTCCAAAAAGCTTACACACCAGTGAAATTAACAAACATGCTTAATTGGCTGGAAATATATCTGTCACGGTATAGGGGCCCGGCCAATTGTTAATTCCTGCTTAATGATCCAGAGTGTCACGATATGGGTTCTCTGCCAGCCCAGTTATTAATTCCCAGTTATTAATTCCTTGTTCCTTTAGTCCCTCCTGGCCATAGGAAGAGCATCCTCTAATTAGTATTCTACTCCTGTGTGCCAAAAGCCCCTAGCTGTAATTAACGCGCCCCCTACACAAAAGGTCCCAAATTCAATTAGTGTATTCTCCCCATTGTTATCCGGTTTACAGCTACAAATTCAATTATTGTGTTTCCTTCCCTATCCTTCTTGCCCATCCTGGTTTGTATCCAAATGTATATTCTTCCCCACTGTTATCCCGTTTACAGCTGCAAATCTAATTACTGTGTTTCCTTGACCATCTTGTCCGACCTGCTTTTCTGCCAAACTGTAATATCCTCCCCACTGCCCTCCTGTTTACAGCTACAAATTCAATTACTGTATTTCCTTTCCTATCCATTCCCTCCATTGTCATCCAAAATGTACCTAAACTCAATTAAGGCCTTCCCTCCATTGTCATCCTGTAATGACCCCCTTCCATCTCTCGTCCTGCCCCAGGGTTTAAGAGGTCATCTCTCCCGATGTTCCATTCTGCTGTGCAGCCACTGAGGGATACAGCTGCGGCTGGACTCTAGTGGCCCAGACTCTGCCTGAGTTCTATTGGAGTAAGGGGGACCCCAGAAGCCACATCAGCTCTGCCTGAGACCACCACACCAGCTTTGTCTGAGACGCTGCCGGCTCTATCTGGGACTATCACATCAGCCCTGCGTGAGTGTATGCTTCTCCTGTTGTCTGACCTGTTTATGAACTGCCTCTTACCTCCCTGTTGGATTACAAACTGCTGTAGAGACTTTAACTTTGCCCACCGGGGCTGAATTACAAAGTATTTGGGGCTCTCTCTCTGCACTACTCCCCATTCAGTGACTGTTGTCTGTTTTAATAAAGCTTTAAATGTTTGCCATCTGCCTTGTGTGTTCTGTCCCGCTTACCCTCCATCACAATATCCAAACAAGGAGACAGTCAAGTTTTTAACTGAAGGCTTTACAAATGGTTTCCAGTTACCTGTATTTTCTGGATCAGGTTGTATTTTGGTTAACAATTTGAAGTCCGTTTCACAATTTCCACATATAGTTAGGGAAAAATTAAACAAAGAACTTCTAGAAGGCCGTATGGCAGGACCTTTTAAAAATCCACCTTTTTCATGATCACTTTGTCTCCACCTGTTGCTGTGCCCATCTCCCGACCCTCTTCCTTTTCTTTCCTCTCTTCCTTCAATATCTTTACATCTGGTGTCTCCCCCCTCCCCCTTTTCCTCCCCCCCCCCTTTTTTTTCTCCTCTCTCCTTTTCTCTTTCCTCTCTGTCTGGGTGTATTTTCTTGGTTTTATGGAATTATCTCATTACTGTTGAATATCGCCTGTCTGAGGATGCCCCCCTTGTATCTATGTTTGGATTCATCTTCCTTCATCCCCATGGATCATACTGATACCTATGTTGTTGTTTTTTTGCCCATTCCATTGTCGATATTCTTATTATTTTCTTGCTATATATTGTTTAATTTGATACAAAATCTAATAAAGACAAATTTGCCTTTAAAAATCCACCTTTTAAAAATTTTAGAATATCACCACTTGGTGTTATACCAAAAAAAAGAGCCAAATTAATTCTGTCTGATACATCATTTATCCTTTCCAAAAGGATCATTTCTAAATGATGAAATTGATCCACAGTTGTCATCTGTTTCTTATTGCACTTTCGAGGAAGCAATATATAAGATAAGAAAATTTGGGAAAGCAGCATTACTTGCAAAAGCTGATATTAAGGCGACTTTCCGCCTGTTGCCAATAGCCCCTTCTTCTTTTAATTATTTGGGAATATATTTTGAAGGAGAATATTATTATGACAAGTGTCTTCCAATGGGATGCTCTATTTCGTGTGCTTATTTTGAAAAATGTGTTACTTTTCTTCAATGGATTGTTTCTTTTGAAGCAGGATTTGAAGGCATATTGCAATACTTGGATGATTTCCTTTTTATAGGTCCAGCAGAATCATCTCTTTGTTCTTTCATGTTACAATTATTTAATATGGTCACGCAGTGTGACGGGAGTGACTTTGGGTGGGGGGCCCATGGAACACAGCTCACTTTAGAGAGGTGGGGAGACCCCTGTCTCAGCTCCCCATATTATGTGTAAGTCACCCTGTGCCTGTTAGGGGTGCAGTGTGAAATGTCCTGAGTGTCTTGCTTGGGAGCAAACTATTATGGGATGTATGTGTTTGTGTATTGGCTTGGTGGTGGGCGTTTCCGGCAGCCCTTCCCCCTGATGGGACTGTCTGCTGATGTGTTTCTTGTTATTGGGTGTGTATTGCCCCCCCCGTGTATATATCTTGTATCTGTGTTAAAATAAAGGAGTCTATTTCCTGATTTATTTCAAGACTGGTCTTGTTTAGATTTGTATAGTCAGTAGAGATGAGCGAATTATTCAAAAATTCGGTTCGGCTGATTCGCCGAATTCGCCGAATAAATTAGCTTCGAGCCGAATATATTCGCTGCGAATTTAACTTATAAAAAGGGTGTTTCTAGGCTTCAGAGAGCCTTTATATTAGTGCAGAACACTGTACCTTTAATTTAAATGCCCTTGGAGTCTGCTGGGGAAGAGAAATAATACTGTCAGTCAGTATGACATGCAGATGAGTGCCGTCGATCTTAGAATCACCGCACACTTCACTCATTTGGGCAGTCACGGGGCCAAAACCAGAGTGTGGAGCCACAGTGTGGCGGTGGAGGCAGCAGCAATGGGAGGCCATACAGCACCCTATGACAAAATGGAACCCACCAGCAGTGTGAGGAGACCTGAAAGTGGCACATGGCAGAGTCTGGCGATGAAGTCAGCAGCAATGGGAGGCCGTACAGGGACCCATGACACACTCTGGACCTGACAGCAGCAAGAGGAGGCGGTACAGGGGCCCATGGCAGAGTGGCGAAGCGTAAGCAGCTTAAATTGAAGGCCATACAGAGGCCTATGTTAAAAAGTCCCCCCAGCAGCAGTGTGGGGAGACGACTATCAAGAGTCCAATGGCAGAGTGGCGGAGCAGAAGCAGCTTCAATTGAAGGCCATACACAGGCCTAGGTTAAAAAGTCCCCCCAGCAGCAGCGTGGGGAGACGACTATCAAGAGTCCAATGGCAGAGTGGCGGAGCGGAAGCAGCTTCAATTGAAGGCCATACACAGGCCTAGGTTAAAAAGTCCCCCCAGCAGCAGTGTGGGGAGACGACTATCAAGAGTCCAATGGCTGAGTGGCGATCCGGGAAGTCAGCGTTGTGATTGCAGATGCAATGCAGAAATTCTACGAAGTAATGCTGTGGGTGCGAAGAAGATCATATACCGTCGTACTTCCATCCATAAGACGGAACAACCTGCGAACCGGGAGCTTTATTGCCCTGACCCGCTGAGCAGCTTCTGGGATACCCAAGAGGCCCATGGCAGAGTGGCGGAGCGTAAGCAGCTTCAATTAAAGGCCATACAGAGGCCTATGTTAAAAAGTCCCCCCAGCAGCAGCGTGGGGAGACGACTATCAAGAGTCCAATGGCAGAGTGGCGGAGCGGAAGCAGCTTCAATTGAAGGCCATACACAGGCCTAGGTTAAAAAGTCCCCCCAGCAGCAGTGTGGGGAGACGACTATCAAGAGTCCAATGGCTGAGTGGCGATCCGGGAAGTCAGCGTTGTGATTGCAGATGCAATGCAGAGATTCTATGAGGTGATGCCGTGGGTGCGAAGAAGATCATATACCGTCGTACTTCTCAGAGATCCCCGCCCCATCTTCTCTGTCCATTTTCTCCGTCGCCACACATGTCGCCGCCATTTTTGGGAAAATCGATTCGTGCATCCAAAGTTTGCTAATCTTCGGATTCGTCACGAATAGAATTTTTCCAAATCTTCGGAACGAATTCCACTTCGTCATGTTCGATTCGCTCATCTCTAATAGTCAGCAAAGGTGTTCGTGGATCTGTGTTCGGACAGGGAAGCGGGAGTCTAACGGAAATACCCTAGTGCAGTCGGGGTCCGGTTCCATTACATGCAGCACTTGGGCGTACCTTTGGCCACAGAAAAAACAATTTTCCATCTAAAAAAATTTAATTTTTGGGAATAGTTATCGATACGGAACTTTTACAATTTCAATTGCCTTTGTCCAAAATAGAAAACGGAAAAAGTGTTGTTAAAAGAGCTTAAGTCTTTAATGGGACTATTAGCATTTGCAACAAGAATTATGCCAGTTGGCAGGATATTTTCTCGACGCCTTTCATTAGCTATGTCAGGTCTTAAATCACCATTTTCTCATGTCAGATTAACTGCTGACTTAAAAGAGGACCTGCTAGTATGGCTAAAATTTTTTGACATTTACAATGATGTCATTTTTTCAGGATGAATTTATAATTTCATCATATTTGGAATTGTTCACAGATGCGGTAGGGTCATGTGGATTTGCTGCCGTTTGGAAAACGCATTGGTGCTGTGGTAAAATGGCCTGCTAAATGGATTTACACGAAAGTGAATAAAAACATAGTATTATTAGAATTATTCCCTTTAGTAGTGGCATTAGAAATTTGGGGAGAGCACTTTGCTAATAAGAGGATTTTAATACACTTAGATAATAAAGGAGTCATTTACTCAGTTAATTGCTTATCATCCAAATCAATTTTTGTTATAAAATTACTGAGGCACTTACTATTTTTATGTTTACGTTGGAATATTTGGCTGAAAGCTAGACATATACCAGGGAAGGAGAATCAAACTGCGGATGCTTTATCTCGATTTCAGATATCAAGATTTCGGCAATTGCTGCCCAGTGTGGACAAGGAAGGTTTCGTGTGCCCAGAACATCTATGGGACTTAATTTAGAAGTCTTGACAGAATCTATAAAAAATTCAGTAGCACATGAGTACATGGGTTGATTATTCAGCCGCATGGGATAAATGGATAAAATTCTCCAAAGATTTTGGATTTCAGTTCGATTCTCCTTCTGAGGCAGCAATTTTGAGCTTTCTAGGTTCCTTAATGCACTTGAATTTTTCCTATAGCCATACAGTAAAAATATTGGCAGGAGTGTCATTTTTCTTTAAACTCTGAAATTTAGCCCCGTGCAATTAATTCTTTTCAGTACAGCAGGCCCTTAAAGGTTACAAGAAGTCACATCATTTCCCAGATACTAGAAGGCCAATTACAATTGATTTGTTAAAAAATATTTGTAAAGCCACTTCATTCATTTGTTTTTCCAAATTTGAAAGTGTATTATTTAATACGTCATTTATATTAGCATTCTTTGGAGGCATGCGAATTTCAGAATTATTACCTCACAATAAAAAGTCATCTGCTGGTTTAATGTATCATAATGTAGCTCTTTTGGAGTCGGGGATACATTTATTTATTCCCCTTTCAAAAACAGACCAGTTTAAAAAAGGTACATGGATATCACTTTACTCATGTGTGGATGCTGAAATTTGCCCCTTAGTTGTCATAAAAAATATTTATCTATTAGTCCGACCTGTAATGGTCTTTTTCTCATTCATGAGGATTGTTCCCATCTTACGAGATATCAATTTGATTTCGTTTTTATAGCCTGCATAAATAAGTTAGGGCTTCAACAATTTAGATTCATGTCACATTCATTTAGAATAGGAGCAGCAACTGAAGCCGCAAGATTGGGTTTGGACAAAACTATTATAAAAATATTGGGTAGATGGGAGGCTCAACGTTTTAAGATTTATCTTAGACATATATATATGGATCCCGGGACACTCTGTTGTTTATTGGGCTTATAAAAGAGCTGTGCAGCAATGTTACACTGCTAATTTGTCCTTGGATCCGAAAAAATTCCAAGTTTTATGGAAAGGAATACGAGGTCTTCGTTGGTCTAATATTTTCTTTCCTCTTTCCAGGTTATTTGAAGTGTGGCCTGCTCCAGATATTTTAATCATTGATCTTGGAGGAAATGATGTTGGTAATATAAATACTCTGGATCTAATGTTTATGATGAAGCGTGACTTACATCGCTTCAAATTATCATCTCCGAATACCACAATTATTTTCTCTGAGATAGTACCTCGTCTAAAGTGGCTAATTTATCCAAAATGTAAAAATTCTTCCTTTTTTTGGATGGCCTCTCCTATAAACACTTGGATTTAGAAGGAGGCTTTAGGGGAATATACAGATCAGATGAGGTGCATTTAAGTGAAGTAGGTTTAGACATTTTTAACCACTTGAGCCCCAGAGGATTTACCCCCCTTAATGACCAGGCCTTTTTTTGCTGTTTGGCGCTGCACTAATTCAAATGATAATTGCGCGGTCATGCAATGCTGTACCCAAACAACATTTACGTCCTTTTTTTCACACAAATAGAGCTTTCTTTTGGTGGTATTTGATCACCTGTGCGCTTTTTATTTTTTGCGCTATAAACAAAAAAACCACGAAACTTTTGAAAAAAACAATATTTTCTACTTTCAGCTATAAAAAATATATCGTAAACTCAAAGTTAGTCATAAATTTAAGCCAAAATGTATTCTGCTCCATGTTTTTGGTAAATAAAATCCCAATAAGTGTATATTGATTGCTTTGTGTGAAAGTTATAGCGTCTACAAACTATGGTATAAATACTGCAATTTATGCCTTTTTTTGCTATACAGTGCTGAACTAATTCAAATGATAATTGTGCGGTCATGCAATGCTGCACCCAAACGAAATTTACGTCCTTTTTTTTCACACAAATAGAGCTTTCTTTTGGTGGTATTTGATCACCTGTGCGCTTTTTATTTTTTGCGCTATAATCAAAAACCACGAAAATTTTGAAAAAAAACAATATTTTCTACTTTCAGCTATAAAAAATATATCGTAAACTCAAAGTTAGTCATAAATTTAAGCCAAAATGTATTCTGCTACATGTTTTTGGTAAAAAAAATCCCGTGCATTAGCGGGCAAACTGGCGCTATCTAGGAGGGGCGCTAACACTATCGGAAGTCACCAGTGACACTAATACAGTGATCAGTAAAAATCTGTTCACTGTAATCAATGACACTGGTGACAGGGCAGTGAAGGGGTTAACTGAGGGGGGGGGGGGGCGATCAAGGGGTTAGACGGGATTATTGGTGTATTAACGGGCAATCTGGCGCTATCTGGGAGGGGCGCTAACACTATCAGAAGTCGCCAGCGACACTTGATACAGTGATCAGTAAAAATCGCTTCACTGATCAGTGACACTGGTGACAGGGCAGTGAAGGGGTTAACTGGGGGGGGGGGGATTAAGGGGTTAAATGGGATTACTGGTGTACTAGCGGGCAATCTGACGCTATCTGGGAGGGGCGCTAACACTATCGGAAGTCACCAGCGACACTGATACAGTGATCAGTAAAAATCGCTTCACTGATCAGTGACACTGGTGACAGGACAGTGAAGGGGTTAACTGGGGGGGGGGCGGGGCGATCAAGGGGTCAAACGGGATTACTGGTGTACTGGCGGGCAAACTGGCGCTATCTGGGAGGGGCGCTAACACTATCGGAAGTCGCCAGCGACACTGATACAGTGATCAGTAAAAATTGGTTCACTGATCAGTGACACTGGTGACAGGGCAGTGAAGGGGTTAAACGGGATTACTGGTGTACTGGCGGGCAATCTGGCGCTATCTGGGAGGGGCGCTAACACTATCGGAAGTCGCCAGCGACACTGATACAGTGATCAGTAAAAATCGGTTCACTGATCAGTGACACTGGTGACAGGGCAGTGAAGGGGTTAACTGGGGGGGGGGAGATTAAGGGGTTAAATGGGATTACTGGTGTACTAGCGGGCAATCTGGCGCTATCTGGGAGGGGCGCTAACACTATCGGAAGTCTCCAGCGACACTGATACAGTGATCAGTAAAAATTGCTTCACTGATCAGTGACACTGGTGACAGGGCAGTGAAGGGGTTAACTGGGAGGGGAGATTAAGGGGTTAAATGGGATTACTGGTGTACTAGCGGGCAATCTGGCGCTATCTGGGAGGGGTGCTAACACTATCGGAAGTCGCCAGCAACACTGATACAGTGATCAGTAAAAATTGGTTCACTGATCAGTGACACTGGTGACAGGACAGTGAAGGGGTTAACTGGGGGGGGGTGATCAAGGGGTTATACGGGATTATTGGTGTACTGGCGGGCAATCTGGCGCTATCTGAGAGGGGCGCTAGCACTATCGGAAGTCGCCAGAGACACTGATACAGTGATCAGTAAAAATCGGTTCACTGATCAGTGACACTGGTGACAGGGCAGTGAAGGGGTTAACTGGGGGGGGGAGATTAAGGGGTTAAATGGGATTACTGGTGTACTAGCGGGCAATCTGGCGCTATCTGGGAGGGGCGCTAACACTATTGGAAGTCGCCAGCGACACTGATACAGTGATCAGTAAAAATTGGTTCACTGATCAGTGACACTGGTGACAGGGCAGTGAAGGGGTTAACTGGGGGGGCGATCAAGGGGTGAAACGGGATTACTGGTGTACTGTCGGGCAATCGCGCTATCTGGGAGGGGCGCTAACACTATCGGAAGTCGCCAGCGACACTGATACAGTGATCAGTAAAAATCGCTTCACTGATCAGTGACACTGGTGACAGGGCAGTGAAGGGGTTAACTGGGGGGGGGGATTAAGGGGTTAAATGGGATTACTGGTGTACTAGCGGGCAATCTGGCGCTATCTGGGAGGGGCGCTAACACTATTGGAAGTCGCCAGCGACACTGATACAGTGATCAGTAAAAATTGGTTCACTGATCAGTGACACTGGTGACAGGGCAGTGAAGGGGTTAACTGGGGGGGGGGGATCAAGGGTTTAAACGGGATTACTGGTGTACTGGCGGGCAATCTGGCGCTATCTGGGAGGGGCGCTAACACTATCGGAAGTTGCCAGCGACACTGATACAGTGATCAGTAAAAATTGGTTCACTGATCAGTGACACTGGTGACAGGGCAGTGAAGGGGTTAACTGGAGGGGGGGGGGGTGATCAAGGGGTTATACGGGATTATTGGTGTATTAGCGTGCAATCTGGCGCTATCTGGGAGGGGCGCTAACACTATCGGAAGTCGCCAGCGACACTGATACAGTGATCAGTAAAAATTGGTTCACTGATCAGTGACACTGGTGACAGGGCAGTGAAGGGGTTAACTGGGGGGGGGGGGGCCATCAAGGGGTTAAACGGGATTACTGGTGTACAAGCGGGCAATCTGGCGCTATCTGGGAGGGGCGCTAACACTATCGGAAGTCGCCAGCGACACTGATACAGTGATCAGTAAAAATCGGTTCACTGATCAGTGACACTGGTGACAGGGCAGTGAAGGGGTTAACTGGGGGGGGGATTAAGGGGTTAAATAGGATTACTGGTGTACTAGCGGGCAATCTGGCGCTATCTGGGAGGGGCGCTAACACTATCGGAAGTCGCCAGCAACACTGATACAGTGATCAGTAAAAATTGGTTCACTGATCAGTGACACTGGTGACAGGGCAGTGAAGGGGTTAACTGGGGGGGGGGGTGATCAAGGGGTTATACGGGATTATTGGTGTATTAGCGGGCAATCTGGCGCTATCTGGGAGGGGCGCTAACACTAGAGATGAGCGAATCGAACCAGGCGAACCGGAATTCGATACGAATTTCAGGAAAAATTCGTGCGCGAATCGAATTTTTCCCGATCCGCCGGCAAAAGTGTCCCTGCAGAGAGCTCTGCTATTTCTGACATTTCTCTGACAGTTCCTTCACATGTACAGCGGTTGAAACATTGTATCTATTAGTTTCCATTTAGGATACAGATGTTTCAACCGCTGTACATGTGAAGGAGCTGTCAGAGAACTGTCAGAAATAGAGGAACTCTGCACATACACTTTTTGCCGGTTTGGAATTCTTATTTTCATCCTACTTCTTCTTCTTCTTCTTCTTCATCCTCATCCTCAGAAGAAGAAGAGGATGAGGATGAAGAAGAAGAAGAAGAAGAAGTAGGATGAAAATAAGAATAATTCCAAGCCGGCAAAAAGTGTATGTGCAGAGTTCCTCTATTTCTGACAGTTCTCTGACAGCTTCTTCACATGTACAGCGGTTGAAACATCTGTATCCTAAATGGAAACTAATAGATACAAATTGTATCTACTGATCAGTGTATTTGCAGAATGTCATTTATGGAAAAAAATAGATACAATGTTTCAACCGCTGTATGGAGTGAATGTCCCAGAACTGTCAGAAATAGACTATTTCTGACAGTTCTGGGATATTCCCTCCATACAGCGGTTGAAACCGCTGTATGGAGTGAATGTCACGGAACTGTCAGAAATAGCTTATTTTTGACAGTTCTGGGACATTCACTCCATACAGCGGTTGAAACATTGTATCTATTTGTTTCCATAAATGGATCCATTTATGGAAACAAATAGATACAATGTTTCAACCGCTGTATGGAGTGAGTGTCCCAGAACTGTCAGAAATAGCGGAGATCTGCAGATACACTTAGAGGAGCTCTGCAGATACACTTTTTGCCGGCTTGGAATTATTCTTATTTTCATCCTACTTCTTCTTCTTCTTCTTCTTCATCCTCATCCTCAGAAGAAGAGGATGAGGATGAAGAAGAAGAAGAAGTAGGATGAAAATAAGAATAATTCCAAGCCGGCAAAAAGTGTATGTGCAGAGCTCCTCTAAGTGTATCTGCAGAGCTCCGCAATAGGCTATTTCTGACAGTTCTGGGACACTCACTCCATACAGCGGTTGAAACATTGTATCTATTTGTTTCCATAAATGGATCCATTTATGGAAACAAATAGATACAATGTTTCAACCACTGTATGGAGTGAGTGTCCCAGAACTGTCAGAAATAGCGGAGATCTGCAGATACACTTAGAGGAGCTCTGCAGATACACTTTTTGCCGGCTTGGAATTATTCTTATTTTCATCCTACTTCTTCTTCTTCTTCATCCTCATCCTCAGAAGAAGAAGAAGAAGAAGAAGTAGGATGAAAATAAGAATAATTCCAAGCCGGCAAAAAGTGTATGTGCAGAGCTCCTCTAAGTGTATCTGCAGAGCTCCGCAATAGGCTATTTCTGACAGTTCTGGGACACTCACTCCATACAGTGGTTGAAACATTGTATTTATTTGTTTCCATAAATGGATCCATTTATGGAAACAAATAGATACAATGTTTCAACCGCTGTATGGAGTGAATGTCCCAGAACTGTCAGAAATAGGCTATTTCTGACAGTTCTGGGACAATCACTCCATACAGCGGTTGAAACCGCTGTATGGAGTGAATGTCACAGAACTGTCAGAAATAGCCTATTTCTGACAGTTCTGGGACATTCACTCCATACAGCGGTTGAAACCGCTGTATGGAGTGAATGTCACAGAACTGTCAGAAATAGACAGAAACTGTCACAGAACTGTCCTTCTTCTCATCCTTCTCCTTCTTCTCATCCTTCTTCTCATCCTTCTCCTTCTTCTCATCCTTCTTCTCATCCTTCTCCTTCTTCTCATCCTTCTTCTCATCCTTCTCCTTCTTCTCATCCTTCTCCTTCTTCTCATCCTTCTCCTTCTCCTTCTTCTCATCCTTCTCCTTCTTCTCATCCTTCTTCTCCTTCTTCTCATCCTTCTCCTTCTTCTCATCCTTCTTCTCATCCTTCTCCTTCTTCTCATCCTTCTCCTTCTCCTTCTTCTCATCCTTCTCCTTCTTCTCATCCTTCTTCTTTTCATCCTTCTCCTTCTCATCCTTCTTCTCATCCTTCTCCTTCTTCTCATCCTTCTTCTCATCCTTCTTCTCATCCTTCTTCTTCTCATCCTTCTCCTTCTTCTCATCCTTCTCCTTCTCCTTCTTCTCATCCTTCTCCTTCTTCTCATCCTTCTCCTTCTTCTCATCCTTCTCCTTCTTCTCATCCTTCTTCTTCTTCTCATCCTTCTTCTCATCCTTCTCCTTCTTCTCATCCTTCTCCTTCTTCTCATCCTTCTCCTTCTCCTTCTTCTCATCCTTCTCCTTCTTCTCATCCTTCTCCTTCTTCTCATCCTTCTCCTTCTCCTTCTCCTTCTCCATCTCCAAGGGCATTTAAATTAAAGGTACAGTGTTTTGCACTAATTTAAAGGCTCTCTGAAGCCTAGAAACCCTTTTTATAAGTTAACTTCGTAGCGAATTAATTCGCATCGAATCGAATTTCTTCCTGAAATTCGCCGAATCAGCCGAATCGAATTTTTGAAAAATTCGCTCATCTCTAGCTAACACTATCGGAAGTCGCTAGCGACACTGATACAGTGATCAGTAAAAATTGGTTCACTGATCAGTGACACTGGTGACAGGGCAGTGAAGGGGTTAACTGTTGGGGGGGGGGAGATTAAGGGGTTAAATGGGATTACTGGTGTACTAGCGGGCAATCTGGCGCTATCTGGGAGGGGCGCTAACACTATCGGAAGTCGCCAGCGACACTGATACAGTGATCAGTAAAAATTGGTTCACTGATCAGTGACACTGGTGACAGGGCAGTGAAGGGGTTAACTGGGGGGTGGGCGATCAAGGGTTTAAACGGGATTACTGGTGTACTGGCGGGCAATCTGGCGCTATCTGGGAGGGGCGCTAACACTATCGGAAGTTGCCAGCGACACTGATACAGTGATCAGTAAAAATTGGTTCACTGATCAGTGACACTGGTGACAGGGCAGTGAAGGGGTTAACTGGGGGGGGCGATCAAGGGGTTAAACGGGATTACTGGTGTACTAGCGGGCAAACTGGCGCTATCTGGGAGGGGCGCTAACTCTATCTGAAGTCGCCAGCGACACTGATCAGTAAAAATCGCTTCACTGATCAGTGACACTGGTGACAGGGCAGTGAAGGGGTTAACTGGGGGGGGGTGCGATCAGGGAGTTAAATGTAACCTAGAGTGTTCTAACTGTCAGTGTGTAGTGTTTTACTCACTGTTTGGATGTCTTCTTCTCTGTCTGGAACGGAATGTGTCCAGGCAGAGAAGAATGACATCATATCCTGCCCTGTGTAAATGTCAACACAGGACAGGATAGGACAGGGACCGATCATGTGATTTCAGCCAGGAATCACTGGCTGAAATCTAATGATTGATCCCTCCTGGATCGAATCGGGTCACCCGTGGGTCGGCGGGAGCGCGCGCGCCCCCTACCCGCGAATGTGTCGGGAGCGCGGAGCACGTTTTAAAACGTGCTTTTGCGCTCCACTGCCGCCCTGCACACGTATATACACAGTGGCAGGGCGGCAAGCGGTTAATTTGGGTTTGCAAAATAGCATTGAGATTGCCACATTTGTCTTGAAATTTCAAGCCCGGCTGGTGGAGGACTGTTGTTATATTTATTCAGTTTGAGCTCGAGTCCTTAACGACTATTTGATTGTTATTTGATAAGAGAAGTATAAACTTGATTATTAATTGATTATTTGTCACAAGTTAGCTTGCAGCCTCTGGTGTGTTTACTTTTACCTCCTTGCTGCTCTTGATTTCTTCATATGTGTGTTTGTCTGTGCTCACCTTTGGGCGCCGTCTGCTATTCCCTGGGTTTTATGTCCTTCCCTTCCATCACTTCCTGTTCCTGTCCCGCCTCCTTGTCTGCCTGTCTATTTAAGATGTGCTCTGACTGGGCCACATTGCCTGAGCAACTTCGTGTTGTTGGAGCTCCTGTGTGGTTCTTCTGTGTATCCTGTGTTATCTACAGTATCTGTGTACCAACCCCGGCTTCATTCCTAACCTTGCTAGTTTTCCGCCTGTCCTGACCTCGGCTTGCCCATTGGATTCTCTTGCACCCTGATCCTGCTAGCGGTTTCCTCTACCTCAGCTGGGTGTACCTGGTGGCCGCGACCTGGTCCCAGCCTGCTGCAAGTCCTTCCCCACCATCAGGGGCCCTGGTGAGCAAGCAGACTGGGGCTTAGATTCCGCGCCCTGGGGAACCCCAAGCTGTGGTTTTATAGAGCTCACTACCATAGACGTGACATTATTTATAGTATTTGTTATTTTTTATTTATTTAAACCAATAAAGTGCCGCGGCCAAAATTTTGCCATTAAAGATTGTGTGTCTGTTTATTTAGATAGTTATATATTGGGTATTCGGGAGAGGGAGAAAAGGTGCGGCCTGCATTCCCATGAACTGGAACCAAACAAGACAAATGTTTTCATTTTGCACATGTCAAGAGTTTTGATTCTCAAATTGTACAATCTTCAAGGAGTCAATATGATGGTGAGCTCTGAAATATAAATTCATGTATCAAAGTCATAAAAAAACAATAACACTGAAAACAGACAAATGACTTTCAATCATCAGAACCATTAGTAGAGGGGTGTTCTCCCCAGCGTGGGTCTCGCAGTGAATTCTCAGCGAGGAACAAATGACCCCAATATAGGTCTTCCAACTAGATGGAGACCAAACAATGTCAGCCCAGATAAACACAGACAGGGTTTATAATTCAAAGGAGGAATGGGATTGCAGCCGAAGCAACAGGAAGTGCCTCTACTATGAGGGCTCTCAAAATTTGTAGAGTTAGGACCACAGAATATCGGGGTGCCGTAACATGGCTCACGTATGTATTTGCAAATGTGTGCTAACTAAAACCCTGTTTTTAAATGCACATTAGACAGGCTAATTTGGTTGTTGGCTAGCTGGCTGGAAAGTTGAACTGGGCATTTTTTTTTCTTTTTTTGATATGCAATGCCTGTCCATGTTCCTTGCTGTAAAAGCCAGTTATAGACTGCGGCAGTGACCACTTTTTTGTATTGCCACTGGAGTCCTCTACCCCTCCTCCATGAAGACATCACCGAGCTGGTGAATGTTATAGACCTTGCGCTCCTCAACCTCTGTTTGAGGATACCCCACAGATGCTCAATAGGGTTTAGGTCTGGAGACATGCTTGACCAGTCCATCACCTTTACCCTCAGCTTCTTTAGTGCTGATGTCAGCAGAGGAATGGAAGTACATGTATTCATGCATGATCCTCGGAGCCCTGAACACCACCAGTGCACCTGAACGAGTTGCGAGACATACCACCCCTAGCGATCCGGTTAGAGACTTTGCAAGGAGACAACGAACCTCTATAACAAATGGTCTTTTAACTTTTGTTTGTGAGTTGCTCTGTTGTTTTTAATAAACCGTGCTTTAACCACTTACTACACTCAGATAGCGCTGCTGTGTTTTCCCCGCTCTTAATTTTTACTGTCCCCTCTCTCAAAACTCAGTCCAAGGCTGCTTAGATGGATGGCACAAGCATAGATCTATACTCAGACAGGAAAAGTTAACAAACCCCCCCCCCAAAAAAACCCCAACAACCCCCAAAAAAATAATTTATAACAAACGATGGACCACTCGGTCTTTTTCTGCTGTCACTTTTCTATGTTTTCTAAGCTGGATGTTTCTTCCTTTAAACTGGAGTCCACCTTCCAAGGTCTACCAAGTAAACAATGCGATTGCCTCATTGGCAGATAAAGGTGCACTCTTTGGACAGAGGCTAGAGAATGGGTAGGGTTAGCCCTAAAATCAGGGAATGTTGAGCCCTTAAGACCAGTTTCATAGAGGCACACAGAAAAGGGGTTTCAGGCTCTTGTTCTTAAAAGGACGCTCGTTAGGAAATGAAAAAACTGGGGAGGATGAGCCAGAGGCAGGCCGTGGTTGGTTGGGGGGTGTATGGTGGCTGAACAAATTACCCAATACAAGCATACTGTGTGTCTGCACAGTGTCCTGTATCTCTGAATGGCCAGCCAAAGGATGAAAACTGACCATCAGCTTCTGTGCTTTGTATGCCCAGTTTAGAACAACGAAGAAATGTAACTGAAAGGATCAACCATGTACTTCAGATGGAAAAAGTACATAAAAATAATAAAGACTATGATTTATAAAATACACATATGTGAAGAAACACATAGCAAAAAAATTTATTTAGGGTGACATATACTTTAAAATGTTTTTTTTCATTTTGAAGAACATAAGAAAGGGTAATAACCTGTGTATGATTGAGATTTCCCTTTACTTCCTGTCACAAAGCTCCAACAGGAAATGAGAGAAAATCTCTCCAATCTCTTCCCATTGGTATGTTTTTACTCAGCCCACTGTATGGAGTCTTCAGGAATAGGTGTGTATTTTTTTACAATACCCAGCCACATTGTGAGCAGTAACACAGATATTTAGGCCTCATTCACACCTAAGCATTTTGTAGCTCAAAGCTCCAGACTTAGCATCCAAAATCTCATATATTTCATATGTGCCTGTTCACACATAGGAATAACTTGAAGCTTTTAGGTCGAATAAGTACATGGTCTTCTTCTGGGCTACTTTAAATTTAAAGCACTTTTGACCCCAATAAACGTAAATGGAAACTGCTAAAAAAATTAGCAAACATGCGCAAAAAAATAGCTTAACCACTTGCCCTCCTGAGGATTTACCCCCCTTCCTGGCCAGGCTTTTTTTTGCGTTACAGCACTACATTACTTTAACTTACAATTACGCGGTCATGCAACTCTGCACCAAAATGAAATTTGTCTTTTTTTCCCACGAATAGAGATTTCTTTCGGTGATATTCGATCACCTGTGCATTTTTTATTTTTTTGCGCTATAAAGAAAAAAGACTGCCAATTTTGAGAAAATATAATTTTTTTGACTTTTTGCTATTAAATATGGCCAAAAAAATCAAATTTCCTTATAAATTTAGGCCACATGTCAAAAAAAAAATCCCAATGCATGTAAATTAATTGGTTTACGTGAAAGTTATAGCGTTTACAAATGGCGGTATATATACAGGGTTTTTTTTAATAATATTTTATTGATTTTCAATGTATCACATTACACCATTAAAATTCCAAAATATTCAACATTACACAATTCCCTTATACCTCTTTATACTAAAGAAAAACCCCACCCCCATTTCCCCATTCTGCTCCCTAATTTTATTCTCTTTTCTCTTCCCTCTCCAGGCTCCCTTCTCTTTTTTCATTCTTAACTCCTTTCTATTTTTCTTTATATTGCTCTTTGAACTTATCCCATTCCTCCCACTTTTCTCTGAATCTCTCCATTCTATCTTCTTCCTGATGTTAGAGTTCCTCCATCTTATGTACATAGTCAACCCTACTTATCCAGTCTTTTCTTTTTGGTATTTCCCACTCTTGACAAAATGTAGGTATCAACCCCTTTGCTGCATTTTATCAGATGAAATACCAATGAGTCCTTATATTTTTCTACTGAAGTCTCAGTTTTATGGAATAGGCATGTGCCTGGATCTTTTGGGACCTCAACCCCCGTTACCTCCTG
The DNA here is from genome assembly GCF_062004578.1 of Staurois parvus. Classification (NCBI taxonomy): domain Eukaryota; kingdom Metazoa; phylum Chordata; class Amphibia; order Anura; family Ranidae; genus Staurois; species Staurois parvus. The sequence goes on along the minus strand of NW_028318704.1, from coordinate 151,003 downwards.
AATTAAATAATTTATTTCTTCCCAATACTCCTGAATTTTAGGGCACTCCCACCATATATGTGCCATTGTGCCTTTTGTCCCACATCTCTCTCCAACATAAAGGTGAGTTATCTATTTGTTGTTTATGTGCCACACTTGGTGTAATGTACCACCTTGCCAAACACTTGTAATTCATTTCCACCACCCTCATATCTACTGCTCCTTGTACTAATCTAAATATTTTCTTTTTCTGTTGCTTGTCAAATGTTATTCCCAGTTCCATTTCCTATTTCTCCATGTACAAAGGCGGGGCAAACCCCATCATTTCCGTAAGAATGTTATAAATCCGAGAAGTACCATGTTTCCATGTTTTATTTGTATTAAAAAGTTGTTCTAGTAAATTTAAATCTGTCATTGGTCTTAAGGACTTAGGGAGCAAGCTAACCAAATGTTTTAACTGGAGATATCTCCATTCGTTTAATGAGGAAAACAATTCCTCCTTTTTTTTAACTCCTGAAAGGTGCAAATTTTCCCCCCATCCATTATATCCTTTAACTGTGCATTCCCTTTTCTTATTCATTTACCTGAGATATCTTCCCTCCCTGGAGGGAGGAAATCTGTGTCTACCAACGGCATAAACAGAGAAGTAAGCCCCCACCCCATTTGTTTATGAATCATATCCCATACCCTAATTGCAATTCATGTATAAGTGCTTGTACTTTCTCCTAATATACGATATTGATATGGAATTCATACTGTCTTATCCAATTGTGTCTCATTTAATGTGTTTTCTATATTCACCCAACTTTTTCTTGCCTTTTTCAGTGCATTATATGTCCAATAAAAAATATGTGAAAGTAACACTGCATGATAGTAAACACAGGGGTTTACCTCCCTTATTCTTGTCCCTACATACTTCATAGCTTATTTTTTTTTTTTAATTTTCCCAAATATATCTCAATATAATTTTAATTTTTTTAAAATAGGCCCCCGAAAGTTGCATAGGCAACATATGGAATTTATATAGGATTTTTGGGACGATTATCATTTTTATCAAATTTTTTCGTCCTATCCAAGAAGATGGTCCTACCAATAATCTTTTCAGTTCCTCCTTTATCTCATTTATTAGTGGGATGTGATTTATTTTGTATAAGTTCTTTAAAGACGGGGTAAGTTTAACCCCCAGGTATTTTAATTCTCTTTCCCTCCATGAGAAGGGAAATTCATTTTGCTAAATTTTTTTTTCCGTGATCGGGACGTTAATATTCAATATCTCTGATTTTACCAGGTTAATTTTTAGGTTTGACATCTCTCCATAGTATTTCATTATTCATTATTTTCAATAAGTTAGGTAAAAACATCCGAATATGCTGCCACTTTGTGTTCTATCTCCCCTGTCCGGACCCCTTTTATACTTATACTGTTTCTTACTGTTGCTAAGAGGAGTTCTAAGGATAGCACAAATAACAGAGGCGAGAGTGGACACCCTTGTCTTGTCCCGTTATATATCATAAAAAACTCTGATAACGAACTATTGACCTTTCCTGCAGCTGAAGGTTGGCTATAAAGCTTCCCTATCCACTCTGTCATCTTGGGCCCAATTCCCAGGATCTCCAACATGTCTAGCATAAAGCCCCAATCTACCCTATCAAAAGCCTTCTCTGCATCAACTGACAAGACCAGTACAGGGGATTTTCCTCTCTTACTTTTCTGTATAAGGAGTAATAACCTTAACCCATTATCTATTCCCTCCCTCCCAGGGACAAATACCACTTGGTCCAAATGAATCCACTCTGGCATTAGATCTTTCAATCTAGTTGCTAGAACCTTTGTGAACAATTTAGTATCTGTATTGAACAGTGAGATAGGCCAATAACTAGCACATTGGATCCCATCTTTCCCCTCTTTTAATATGAGCTTAATATATGCTTGCAATGACTCCTCCCTCATCTCTGTCCCTTCTCCTAATGCATTCATGTATACCCTCAATTTGGGGACTAATTGTCCTTGAATTTTTTTGTAATATCTCACGGTGTATCCATCAGGACCTTTGCAAATAATTTAGTATCTGTATTGAACAATGAGATAGGTCGATAACGAACACATTGGTTTCCATCTTTCCCCTCTTTTATTATGAGTGTAATATATGCTTGCAATGACTCTTCCCTTATCTCTGTCCCTTCTCCTTGTTTTAAGGCTTTTATTGCTATATGTGCCCCATCTAAGAGATTTCTCTTTACCCCCCGTCCTGTACATACAAATGGAAGTGAGAAAAAATGTTTCAAAAGTGAGAGAAATTCACTCCAAGAGAGTCATCACCAAAACATCTTTCCCCATTGGATGATTTCTCCCCTATTCTTGTTCCGGTGACAAAAAAAAGTTTGGATTTCCCTGACTTTCAGTCCCGTGTCAATGGTCACCAAGAGAATTAGAAAGGGAAAAAATCTGCCCTTTCAGACAGCTATAAAAAAAAAACCCATGTGCTATTGTATCCAAAAACTGAAAAGGTTTTGCATTTAGTTACATTTTAAAGAATACAAGTAGTTGTTGAATAATGCAATGGTAGGCATTTGGCAGCAGTAGCTTCAAAGCTATGGTGGTCAGTGGAACACTGTTCAATGACCAACTGTAAATATTTCTTACAGGGCACTTCTCTAAAGTATCTCCAGTCCTCTGAAACTCCCTGCTCCAGTATATCCGGCCAGCTCCTATGCTGTCCATCTTTAGGTGATCATTAAAAACTAATTTATGCAGGGAAGCCTACCACACCTCCACCTAAGAACTGTACTTAAGTCACCTTCCTCAGATCACCCCCTGCAGCAATTACCTTTTGTACCACCTCCCCCTCCCTTTAGATTGTAAGCTCCATGAGCAGGGTCCTCCTATTCCTTCTGTATTGAACTGTATTGTAATTGTACTGCCCCCCTTATGTTGTAAAGCTCTGCGTAAACTGTTGGCTCTGTATAAATCCTGTTTAATAATAATAATAATAATGATAGACACTTCAATAGCACCAAAGATTTATTAGATCAAGACTGATAAAATCTACTAATAACAAATTTCAGTTTTTATTTACTATAAAGGGGTAGTTTGGCTTTAAACTGTAACAATGTCTATCCTATAATTTTTTTTATAGAGGTTTTGACATCCTTATTTCTCAGGCTGTAAATAAATGGGTTTATAGTCGGGTTAATGATGGTAAAGAATATACTGATGGTTCGATCATAGGTTGGTGAGTAGATGGACTTTGGCCGAAAGTACATGAATATTACTGTGCTGTAGAAGAGGATGACCATGGTGAGATGAGATGAACAAGTGGTGAAGGTCTTTCTACTTCCTTGGGTTGACTTTAGGGTCAACACTGCTTTGATGATGAGTATATAGGACCCAAGGATTAAAAGCACTGGAGTAAAGATGTCAATGGAAGATGCAACTAAGTCAACTGTCTGCAAAGTGACTGGCAAGTCAGAGCAGGATAGAATGATTATGACGGGATAGTCACAGAAGAAGTGTTGGATTACCCAACCACAGAAGAGCTGAGAAGAAGCCACCCAAACAGTGAATGTAGAGTGGAGGCAAGCAATACTCCAAGAAAAAGCCACCAAACAGATACATGTTCTCTTGTTCATCATCAAAGTGTACTGTAGGGGAAAACAAACTGCACAGTAACGATCAAAGGCCATGATGGTCAACAAAAAACTATCCATGTTGGCCACTACTAAGAAGAGAAAAAGCTGGCAAAAACAGCTTTGGACAGAGATGTGGGTGTCTCCAGACAGGAGACCATACAAGGCCCTGGGGATGATAATGGAGGTAAAACATACATCCAAAAAGGCAAGGTTGCTCATCAAGACATACTTTGGGGTGTGAAGTTGGTGCTGTGACATAAAAAGCACAAAGATGAACAGATTTCCTGTAATGCAGAGGATATACGCAGTCAAGAAGAAGCAGAGGGCAGGCAAAAGTAGATGAGGCATATCGGAAAATCCCAACAGGACAAAACCAGAAAAAGTCTTATTTTCATGAAGCTCCATATGTATATTAACCAGTTATGTATATGACAAAAACACGTAGATTACTGGATGCAGCACATCTGAAGAAAGTGAAAATTTAGTTTTAAAAAATAAGTCAAATAGACATAACACACAACTAACAAAATAAAGGGACTATGCAGACCAAAGCCGAATACAATGAAGGCCAAGTCACACATATACAATACTTATTGCGCGACCCAATGGAAATAGCTATGTAAGCTTTTGTGAGTGGTGTCACAATAGCCATAGCAATCCACATAGCTTCTATGGGGTCTGGGGGTGGATATGAGTCCCATTAAAGGAGCTGTCGGAAAAAATTAAACATAGAAAATGTTTAAAAATTACAAATCCAGTACTGTATTTTTAAGATTTGAAAAAGTTGCTGTTGACACTGACTCTGTACCTCTGGTGACTTTTCCAAACAAGGAGATCTTACATCAGACGTACAGGAGGAAACCGCAGAATCGTTTGTAGTCACAGGTCCCCTTTATAGGCTATGCAGTTAGGGCAATGTGTTCAGCTGCCACTGTAGTGTAGATTTATTCCCTCTGGTCAACTCGGTCAGCACTGAAATTAACCGCATATGTCTAAAGCAATCTTCTTCAGACTGTGAAAAGCCCAGTGACAAGATAGTTGTTTGCAGTTCTACAAAAAAAAGAATTTTAGTAAGTTTTAATTATGTAATAATATAAAATATTTTAAAAAATGAACTGCGCTAACAAAAAGTGAAGCAAATGTGGAAACATTTTTAAAAAAAATGTGCTTTAATAGTTTTTCAAAAGCAAACATTAATCAAATATTGTATCCAGAAATCCGGATAAATTACTAAAAAGTCCACGTGATAAAGTCCTCTATAATGTGCATAAATGTAAAATCACAAGTCAGTTCTCCACCACCAAGATGAAGAGAGTCTAAGCTGGAAATGTTTTTATTGAACAAATCTTGCATCCAAAAAACATTTTATACCAAACTAGAAAAATAAAATAAATAAATAACTAACCAGATCGGTTAGACATCACAAAACTATCCCCACACAGGGTTAAACCTATATATGGCCTACAGGCCAAAGTACATGCAAAACAGGGCCATCAGACCCAAAAAGTCCATTATCCTGTGGAGAAAGAACTCACAGACCCTGTAAGGCAGAGAGAGTCTAAGCTGGAACCACCACCAATGGAAAAGCCCTACCAAGTATAAATGACCATCTAAAAAGTAATTTCTGATGAAACACATAGGGAGGAGCTACATGCTGACGTCATCGCATTCCAGTGATCCTGGAAGTGAGGGTGGATTTGCAGTATATGCCTACCGGATAACGTTTTTTTATTGTGCAGCTATCCATGTGAGTGTAATACATAGTTTAATGTTTTTAAGATTTTACACTATGTGGGTTGTTTGCTTTCATATCTTCTCATGGGTACTGCTGGTATGGTGATGGGAGGAGGATTTCTTTGAGGATACCTGATGTTTCAAAAGAGTACCAACAGGAGTGATGTGTCCCTGGTGCTGTCTTTATCCATGAGCTCTATTGTGTATGACATTTTTAGTTAGAGGGTCATTTATAGGTTGTAAGCCCACATCTGTTCCATTGGTGGTGATTCCAGCACGGACTTTCTACATCTTGGTGGTGGAGAACTGACATTGGATTGTGCTTTTACTTTTATGCACATTACAGAGGACTTTACCACATGGATATTTTGGTGATTTATCTGGATTTTGGATACATTATTTGATTAATGTTTGTCTACTTATGAAAGTAGACATTTAGACATTAGAGCACATTTGAAAATAACAAAAATTTCCACATTTGCCCCACATTTTTGGCTTAGCTCATTTACTGAAACACTTATATTCTCTATGACAAATATCTGATACTGGAGTTGCGGCTCTTTAATTATTTTATTTTCATACACAAACACAATTTTTTGTTTTGTTTCTGAATAATATAAAATATTGTGATGGTGATTTTTATTATTATTGCTACAACTCTTACTGCTAGACCACATCTTTCAGCACTTGCTTGGTGTGGGGTGGGAGAGCATGAAGTCCAGTAGTTTATCTGTAAGTAGTAGTTATCTGGAAAATGGCATTTATGATAAGATCATGACAGCAGGGAGGTTGCCTAGGAGGACCCCATCAAAATGTAGCCATTAGGCCCCATCAGCTGTAGTCACACCCCTGGCTTCTGCATCTCATAAAGAACACTATGCAGCAAGGGTTGAAAATGGTAGAGCATCAATTTAAAGTGATGTGAAAAAGTATGTGCCCCGTCCTGATTTTGTTTTTGCGTATTTGACGCACTTAAATGATTCTGTGCAATGTAGATGTAATGTGCAGTGTAAAACTTTCAGCAATTAAGAAAGAATAATAAAAAAATGCATCAGGAAGTGGCAGTATCATCTCCTAAAGGCCTGTCAACCAATGCTATACCACCTTCTGTTGTCTGTCTGAAAGAAACCTTTATGTTTTCATGTGGAAGCTTCATAATTCAGACGATTACCTGTCATTGGCCTGGACACAGTTCATATTGTCTGTAGCACTCTGTAATGCCAGTTCTCATCCTCCAAGGACTGTACTGCAGTCTCATATGCAACATGTGGGAATGGGAACTGCTCAAAGCAATGTCTGAACCTCCACTGGTTTTATAGAACAGACGGGACACAGAGCTTCTTGTCACATCTGACAGTTGGAATCCTCAGAGATCTCAGCATTTCCCACATGGCACAATTATAGCTCCGAGCTGTCAGCTATGCAGGGAAGCTAAATCATTATTTGATTAGGAGAAGAGTGAGTCCTTGTTCTAATACTGACATATAAATCCTAGATTTAGGGATGAGGGTTGGGTTCATTGCTATCATGGGTCAAATTTCTTCGACCTAAAAGTTTCAAGGTTTGCTGCCAGAAGTAATGAATAACCTATGATGCAGCATATTGCCTTTGCCCCAGGTCATCTGAGTTTCAAGAGGCAATAATTTGAAGGATCGGATAACTCAGCCCCCTTTTTTTTTAAATAACACTTGGGCTTCCAGCAGCCTTATTGTCACGTACATTGAAACTATGAAGGGGAAACTGGCAATTCTGTTTAAGGAGAATTTTTTCTAATTTGAAATTGGTTCATGTCCCACATGGCAGTGCCCAGCTACCCATGCCTTTAATTGACAATAGATGGATTAATAGACCTATAAATGACCAGAATTGCATAACAAGATTTGTCCCACATAGACTTCAATAGGGTTCACAAACCTCGTACTTCAATCAAAATGATTTGCAATTTGAACCCCAGCAGCTTCACTCATCCCTATTGATATTAACTAAGTGTGTAGCACTACTCCCGGAGGAGCCAGTTGTATTTTTGCCCAGGTTTCCCCTTACTTCACCACGCAGCCAAGCACAGTGTATTTCTGCAACCAAATGCACACACACACTTGCTCGTTGTCTTCAATGACCAGTCTGGGGCATGTTTGTTTTTGGAGTTTTGTTGTAGAACTGGGGATAGGCATAGGGGATTCAGAAGGATACTCCAAAATTAGAGCTATTCACATTGAGGACATCTAGCTGATCTCTTAGTTGAGCACTGTTGAAGTCCTGGCTGAAAGCAGATAGCAGACTTATCTTAGAATTCTAGCAACAAGTAGTTTAGGAGTGAGCAAAGTCCCTTTTTTGTAGCAGTAGTAGTAGTTACAGGGCTGAGCTCATCAGGTGCAAGCCAGCTATGACAGACTGCAACAGCCCAAAAATAATGTAGCTGGGCAAAGTCCTTAGCAGTAGCAACAATTGCACAAGCTCTTCAGAACACTAGCTAGTGTTCCCTTTTCTCAGACACATGCTGACTATCAAGCACCAGAGGGGCAGCAAAGCACAAAGAGTCCCCAAATTTCTCAATGTCAGTACTCGCAAGTCCCAAGGACAGAATGGTAGCCTGCTTTCAACCTTCCAAGCGAAACAATCCAGTGATACCAAACAGATCTTTGGCAGACAGCTTCCCTCAGTCAGCTTACTGTAGAACCAGGGTCACTCTCTCTAACTTCAGATCCTCAGGTCAACCCACCTGAGGCTGGATGGCAGCAGGTGACAGGTGAGGAAAGTCTGTCTCCAGCCTAGCTTGGTGCAATTCTCTCCTGGGAAAGACACTGAACCCATGTGCTCAGAGAACATAAATACCTCTCTCAGAATGTAAAGGGGCCACTCTCCCCTGCAGTTGGATGTGACAGTATCCATATTCATGTTGTTCATTTGCCCAGCTCCTACCCATGTTCTGGAAGGTTCCCATAGCTTCCTGAAGGCAAGCAGAACTCAGACAAACATCACCAGAGCATCATGAGTAGACTTGACTAATCAAACACAGCATCATGTTAAGCAGAGAGCCTAATAGATTTCCCACCCAAACTCTTTTGCAGCTGAGCAGGCTCAGTTACTCTTAAATGTTGTCCTGGCCCCTTGCCAAGCCTCCTGTTAGGGATTGGCCAGGATCCTCTAAGAGTACAGACCAGCCACTCCTCAAATCCATCCACTGCTTCTAGACCTTTCTCCATAGTTCTAGAACACAGGAAAATTCCATGGGGCTGGTCTGCTGAGCCTCTCACCTCTGACCACAATTGACCCTGCTAGCTATTTCACCCAGGCTGCTACTCAGCCTTTCTGACTAACAATTGAGCTAGACCTCCCCCTAACTAACTAGAAGGGTTCTACTCCTACATCCCTAAACCTAACTCAGGCTATGTGCTGCCCTGGCACAATTGCAAAGGTAGAGTCCATGTAAATACAGAGCCCCTCAGAAGCATTCTCCAGCAGTTGGTGTCTTCGGGGCAAGTTCTGATGACTTTACATCCAGGTAGTAGTGCACGACATTCTTCTGCTCCTCACGGGTGTTGTCCTCGTTCTGTCTACCTTATGGGCACTTGTCTGTTTGGGGACATTCTCAGCTCTCTCTCTGACCTATCACGGGCCCCAGGACCTCTCCACTCCGAAACCACTGTCCGTCCAGATCACAGGATCAGTGGGTCAGACCCAGAGAAAAACCTGCCAAAAGACCAAAGAACCGGGAAAGCAATAATTCCTACCCACCCTTCTAGGACAGCACCTAACTGGGTTTTTTCAACCTGCTAACAAACTGATAGATGATGTTGACACTTGCATAGGAATAGAAAAAGAAAACAATTACGTAGCAAACAAAATACTATAGCGATGCAAGGTAAGGCGTCTAAGTGTGGTCGCCCATTTCATGGAAATATTACCTCCACCCAGACCAGAAATCTCAGAATGTATCCTGTTAATCTTCTGATGTAAGTTTCCAAATAGACGGGCCATGGTGATGATCAGACCTTCCCGAGATCCCAGACCGGGGAAAAGAAACCCCGCCAAAGAGCCCAGAAACTAACTAAAATAATAATCGGGATACAGAAACCCCCGTCAATTGAGGAATCAACAAAGGGAACTGTAATTGCACAAGCGGGTCACAGAAAGAAAGAGAAAGGAAATAGTGGATGAAATAAAGGAGGAAGACGGTAAAAGAACGGTGAAGAAGATAGGAGGAAACAAGGAAGGACCAGTCAAGAAGGAACCAAGAGAAAGGGGACATAAAGAGATAGCGGAATAGAGCAGGTCAGCCCTCCCATCCAGGGGCCCAAGCAGCACACAAACCGGACAGCAAACGAGTCGAGCCCCAAACCAACTCAGTGCAGACAAAATATTGCCAAGGTATCCACGTGTCTCAAAAAACTTCCCTGTGGTCGTACAAAGAGGCTGTGAGGTCCTCCATGTCTCGCAACTCATTAACTTTAGAGAACCAAAGGAACCTCGTAGGTGGATGCACATACCTCAAACACAAGGAAATACAAGGTTTGGCCGCATTCAACAGTTGAATCATCAAAGATGCTGTATATTTTTTAATAGGTGCAACAAGTATGCCGCGGGGCACAGGCCACATCGACACTCGTCAGATCCTTAATGGTGCCAGCCACCATCTGCCAGAAGGGTTTGATTTTACGGCAGGTCCAGAAAATATGCAGCATCTTACCTCGATCAGTCCCACATCTCCAACACAGGTCCAAGACCTGTGGGAAAATACGGTGTAGTGTCGTAGGGACCCTATACCACTGGGTCAAAATCTCATAACTGGTTTTCTGGACCCTGGAGGCAATGGACGACTTCTGTGCAAAATGGAGAATCTTCATTCTCTGTGTTTCCATAAGACGGAGGCCTAAATCGCCCTCCCAGTGAGTGAGAAAGGTAGGTAGAAAGTCATCCTGTGGACTGATCAGGGCAGAATAAAGAGTGGAAAGACAATGTTCAATGGGCTCTCTCTTATGGCAGATATTCTCCAAGGCCGTGAGACGATCGCCAATCCCCAGGGAGCGAGAGCATTGTCGAAGAAAATTACAAAGTTGCAGACTGTTCCAGAAGGCCAGAGGATCCGCAGCCATCAGCAAAGCAGAGGGAGCAAGATTACCATCTGTATCCAGGAAATCAAAAAAGTGTAGACGCCCTGAGGCCTCCAAGCAATGAAACTGGGGGTCCTCCAGTCCCGGAGGAAATTCGGGGTTCCCCAAAATGGGGAGCATAGGAGAGGGCAATGGGGAGATGGAGGAGATGCGAAAAGTCCCTTGGGACACTAGCAAAGTGCTACCCAGTGTAGGGTGGTCCAGCAAAGTCCTAGGCAATTTTGACAGGATCCAGGGCCAGATTTTGGCGGTACCCCCAGAATCCTCCAGCTCCATATTCACCCAAAGCTTCATCTCAGCATAACAGTGCCAGTCTACCAATCTCGTCAGGTGAACTGCTCTGTAATATGCTCAGACATCCGGGAGTCCTACACCCCCAAGGTGCTTCGGCAGGTGTAGTAATCCAAAATTGGAGACAAGGTTTCCGATGGGACCAAAGTCTCGGAAGAGAGCATGCATCTTCTTGAAAAAGACGGGAGGCAATGAAATGGGAAGGGCCTGGAGAATGTAGAGAATCCGGGCGATTGAGAGCATTACGGGCGCTCAAACCATATGAGGGCAAGAGCGTGCCAATGCAACAGATCCATTCTCGTACACTACAGGAGTGGTTCAAAGTTAGCCAAATAGAGAGCAGCCGGGTCAGGAGTAATGTGAACCCCCAAGTAACAGATGGATTCAGAGGCTCAATGAAAAGAGAACATAGGGCAAAGCTGTCTCACCATGGTATCCGGTATCATAATATTAAGGGCTGTGGATTTGGAAAAGTTAATCTGAAAAAAGGACAGGGAGCCAAACACATGAAAAGCAGTCACCAGGGCCAGCAGAGAGGTAAGCGGGTCAGTTAAAAAGAAGATCAAATCATCCACGAAAGCAGCCACCTTGTGATCCCCAGAAGGCTTGAGAAGGTCAGGCATATTAGGGTCTCTCTGAATCGTGCAAAGAAAGGGTTCCAATGAAAGCCCAAAGATTAGTGAAGAGAGTGGGTAGCCCTGGTGGGTGCCATTCGTTATATCAAAAAAGTCCAACCTAACTTCATTGACCCTAACAGCTACGGAAGGACAAGAATAAAGAGAGGAAATCCAAGACAACATGGCAGGCCCCAGGCTAATATAGCATAGAGTGGTCAGGATAAACTGCCAATGGACCCTGTCAAAGGCCTTTTCCACATCCAAAGACAGCAGGAGAAGGGGGCTGCGAGAGGTCCTGGCCACATGAATAAGGTTAAGAACTCTAGCCGTGTTGTCTCTCAGTTCCCGTAGAGGGATGAACCCCACCTGATTGGTAAATGTGGGAGCAGTCTGTTCGCCAAAATCCTGGCAAATAATTTCATATTCGAGTTCAAAAGAGCAATCGGCCTATAATTCCCGCATCTGGAGGAATCCTTACCTTATTTAGGTATCAAAGAAATGTATTTAGGCAAAGATTGACCCTGAACAATAAAATTGAGAGCCGGGACCAAATGGGGAGAAAGAACATCTAAAAAGGTCCGGTAATAGGTCGGGGTAAATCCATCAGGGTCAGGAGCCTTCTTGGGCTTTGACTGAGCCAATGCCACACCTAGTTCCTCCAAAGTAATTGGTGCCACCAGCACTTTACAAACCTCCGGGGCAAAAGACGGCATTCCTGATGCCAAAATGTAAGAAAGAAGTGAGGGTGACCCCTGCGTATGGGAGGGGGGTACCCATAGAGGAGTGGCCTAGGTTGTATAAATCACTGTAGAATCTATGGAATTCAGCAGCCATATCAGCGGACGTGATCAATTTCTGACCAGAGAAAGTTTGAATGTGCGAGAAACAGGTTTGGGTAAGGGGACCTCTAAGAGCCCTCGCCAATAAAGTGCCCAGCTTATTGGAAAATTCATACATAGAGCGATGGGCCCATGCCAGTTTTTGCTTTGTCTTAAGGTAGAGAAGAGATTGCAAGTCCTTACGAACTCTAGAGAGTTCAAGATAAGTAGCCCGCGTCAAGGACGCTTTGTGGGAGCGCTCCAGCCTGCCCAAATCCTGCAGAAGGCTGTCGATCTGACGAGAATGCTGTGGCCTAACCTCCCTAGGGGTCTGATTATGTCTGTATTTCTGTGCTTAAAGTGGTACTTTTTTTGCATGGAAATATGTCATTTTTTTATTGTAGGCCTGTAATTTTTAGGAATAACCCACTGAAATCTGTCTGAACAAGAGTCTAGTAAACATCCCGGGTATGATAAAATTTGAAACACAAAATCATAAATTATAATTTAATAAATAATCATAAAAAATAATAATATAATAATAAATTTAATTCAATAATATAATCAAACCAAAAACACAGAAATTTGAAATATAGCGCCAAGTTCGCACATCACTGAGCAAAGTCGCAAAATCATTTTCAGTGTCTGATGGCAAATTTCCCCACGAATCATCACTCAATTCTGCAAGAGGTTCTAATTTACTATCGCTATTCTCTAGCTGGTCTAAAACCGCTTTTGACCTAAAGGGACGCTTTTTGGACGCCATGGACATTTCTCAGTTTCCAGGCAGAAAGAACAGTAAAAATGCAGGCAGGGCAAAGGACAAATTGTATGTGAAATGGTTTGATACAGTAATGTTTTACTATGTGATTTTAGTGAATGTCACTTTTTGTCATTTTGAAATTTCCCACCGTTGCGTCTCCCGGATGTCCCGACACTCGCAGGGGATGGAACCCAGATGACAGATGCTGGCATCCGCCGGATTACATTGCCGGGGACACTGCAGGAGGAACATCGCGGGAGCGCAGGACAAGGTAAGTGATCGAGGGATCACAGAGCAGCGCCGCATGGTAAGCCTGAGTGTAGCTCGGGGTTACCGCTTGTGGTACTGAAACTTTACCCCGAGCTACACTCGGGAATACCGCTAGGAAGGTTAAGATGCACACCTACATGAATCAAAAGGCCTTGAACCACTGGTTTGTTGGCTTTCCACACCACAAGAGGGTTGTCTACTGAGTCATTATTGGTACTCCACAAGAGCGGTCCGCAAGGCGCTACAGGTATCTGAGGACTGAATGAGGGTCTCATTCAATCTCCAGGAGGGAGGACCTCAGGTCATTGAATTCAACCTGAGAGTAAGATGGACCGGAGCATGGTCAGAGAAAGAAAAAACATAGATCTGTGAGGAGACCACTGATGAAAGAGCCGGATACGAGATCAGAATGTAGTCTAGACGTGAATAGGTATGAGGAACAGGTAAAAAAAAGGAATAATCACGACCCTGGGGGTTCAGCAAGCGCCACGGGTCAACTAAGCGTAGAGCTGGAGATCGTCCTTCAAACATTGAAGACGGGCATATGAGAGATGGGAAGAGCCCCAAGAGACATCCAATAGGGGATCCATGGCAAAGTTAAGATCACCACCAAAAATCAGGGTCCCCCCAACAAAGCCTAGGAGAGTGGACAATAAAGTATGCAAAAATTGGGCCTGGTAAACATTAGGAAAATAAACATTGACAAAGGTATACTGCACATCTTGAATCAATCCCTTGAGCAACAGGAACCGAGCAAGCCAGGGGCGGACTGACAACTCATGGGGCCCCTGGGCAATAGGGGATCATGCGGCCCCTGTGTCCTTGCCCAAACTCAAAGAAACCTATGAAAAAGGGGCATCTCATGGGGCCCCCTACTGACCCCGGGCCCTCGGGCAGTGCCCGGGTTTCCAAATGGTCAGTCCGCCCCTGGACCAAGCGGATCCGACTGTACTGAGACACGTGGCCAGGACACCGAACCTTCAATCAGAATGCTGACGCCCTTTGATTTAGAAATAGGGAAGGAACTGTGATACACCCACAGAAAGTCCCGGTTGGTTTGTTTCAGGGTACGATCACATTTGAAATGTGTTTCCTGTAGAAAGGCAATTTGAGTTTTACTCTTTCTGAGGTCAGCCAGCAGCTGCGGGCACTTCTCCCGGGTGTTGAGACCCCAGGTGCTAAGAGTTGTTATCTTCAGGGAACCCATGGTGATAGGAGGGCCAAAAACTGTAGGATAAGTATAAGGGCATGGGGTCAGGGCCCCTGGGTGGGATTGGCGACCACAATAAAAAGAGAGAGAGCAGAGTCCCCAGAAACAAGGGAAAGGGACCAGAAAGAAGAGAAACAAAGTTAAAGAAAAGGTAGGGGAGAAGGAAGAGAAAAAAAGAGGAAAGAGATGCACCAAGAAAAAGGGGGAAAAGGAAGAGAGAAAAACAGAAAGGTGACTAGAAGAAAAAAAAAGGGGGGGGGGAAGAAGAAAGAGGGAGAAAAGGAGAAGGAAGGGATTGGTTTGGGTCATATATACATAATCTAGGAATTGTTCCTCCCTATTTGTGGAACATTCTTCCAGAAGCAAGCAGGAGCAGTCAGCCAGAAGGCTTAGGGAAACACTGAACAGACCTAAAAAGTAAAGTGTAACTTGGCTGGATACAGACAGCCAACTTACTAAATTTAGCTAGTCCAGGGCAGAAGCGCTATATTCACCCTCTCAAAAATTGGTTTTGTTCTCATAGGCCAGGCAAAAAAAATAAATAAAGATTAAAAGTAAATTCTGTAAATTGGAAGAGGCAGGTAGAAGATGTCAGATGATGGCAGTGAGGGTGCCATTGTCTACCCTGTAGAGGTCTGTGCATCCCTCCATGGATATGCCTCCCCAGACCATCACTGACTCACTGCCGAAACGGTCATGCTAAATGATGTTACAGGCAACATATAACGTTCTCCACGGCTTCTCCAGACCCTTTCACGTCTGTCACATGTGCTCAGGTGGACCTACTCTCATCTGTGAAAAGCACAGGGTGCCAGTGGTAGACCTGCCAATTCTGGTGTTCAATGGCACATGCCAATCGAGCACAGAGCCCACTAGAGAACGTCGGGCCCTCAGGCCACCCTCATAAAGTCTGTTTTTGATTTGTCAGAGACATTCAACCAGTGCCTGCTGGAGGTTATTTGCTGGCAGCGCTCATCCTGTTCCTCATTGCACAAAGGAGCAGATACCGGTCCTGCTTATGGGTTAAGGACCTTCTACAGCCCTGTCCAGCTCTCCTTGGGTAGCTGCCTGTCCCCTGGAATGCCCTGGAATCTTCTCCATGCTCTCCAGACTATGCTGGGAGACACAGCAAACCTTATGGCAATGGTATGTATTGATGTGCCATCCTGGAGGAGTTGGACTGCCTGTGCAAACTCTGTAGGGTCTAGGTATCGCCTCATGCTACCTGTAGTAACACTGACCCTAGCCAAATGCAAAACTATTAAAAAACAGTCAGAAAAGATGAGTAGGGAAAAAAAATGTCAGTGGCATCCACCTGTAAAACTATTCCTGTTTTGGGGGTCGTCTCATTGTCATCTAGTGCACCTGTTCATTTGATTAACAACCCCCTCTGCTACTTAACTGACCAGATCAATATCCCAGGAGTTTTATTGACTTGATGCTATACTCTGATTAAAAAGTTGTGATGGGAGTGACTTTGGGTGGAGGCCCATGGAACACAGCCCCCTTTGGAGAGGTGGGGAGACCCCTGTCTCAGCTCCCCATATCCCTCTTATGTGTAAGTCACCCTGTGCCTGTTAGGGGTACAGGGTGGTCTGTCCTTATATTGTGTAGACATGTATAGGAGATAGCTGGGGGTTGTGGATTGTTTAATGCCATGTGGTTGTTCCTTTGTGTTATTGTGTCTTGCTTGGGAGCAAACTATTATGGGATGTATGCATTTGTGTATTGGCTTGGTGGGGCGGTGTCTGGTGTGTGTCTCTTGTTACTAAATGTATTGCCCCGCCCTGTGTATATATCTTGTGTCTGTGTTAAAATAAAGCAGTCTATTTCCTGTTTGGTCAGCGGTGGTGTCCGTGGATCTGTGTTCGGAAATACCCTAGTGCAGTCAGGGTCCGGTTCCGTTACAAAAGTGTTCCTTTAATTTTTTTGAGTAGTATATATCTGAATGGCAAGGCAGATATTGGCAAAGCATGTCCCCCTCATTGGTACTCATTGTTGCAGAGAAGGGATGGTAGATGGACTTAGTTAGCCTTGAAGTAAGGAGAAGTCAAGCCCTTAAACTGGCCATAGACAGGTAGTTTTTTTTTCATACATCCAGTTCATGAAGATGTTGCAAGTGATAGCAAAGCTGGAGTTATGTGTTAACAAACTGCATCGGACCAGATAGGCCTGAATGGACCCTCATAGTTTCAATCTTTGTCACCCTTTTGCAGCAAGTGCATGAACAAGAACAAGTACATGGCTGGATTACAACTATTATTTTATTAATAAAAACTACAAATTTAAAAAAGGCTGAATATTATTTTCAAATTAACGTGCTAACGATAATATAAGATTTTGGTGACTTGATTTACATCTACTTTAAATCCACAGAGATACTTGTCAAAGTGCATTAGATCTTTTGTTCAATGTTCATTAAAGTCCAAAAAACGTTTTAAACAAATCAACATAGGGTACAATGTATTATATTGTTCTAAAGATCACATAGCTGTACATTAAATAAGAACAAAGAAAGAAACCTGCAAGCAGCATGACAAATATATTAATCCATGTTTTACAGATCCGTAATGAGTTCCTCTGATGGTGTTTTAAGAAGAAACCTTGCAAAATGTGAGATATATAATATGGTCTTCATATAGACCCAAATCAGCAGATATTTAAACTCTAGGCCTCACATATACAGTAGGTAGAGGTTACAGCAAATATTTTATGTTAGGAATTTTTTTACAGCAGTTTTTACCTTCTTGTTTCTCAGACTGTAAATAAACGGGTTGAGCATTGGTATAATGATGCTGTACACCACACTGATAATCTGATCGTTGGTTGGTGAGTAGATGGAGCCTGGCCGAAAGTACATAAATATGACTGTGCTGTATAAGAAGATGACCATGGTGAGGTGAGATGAGCAAATGGAGAAGGTCTTCCACCTCCCTCAGGATGACTGTAAATTCAACACTGCTTTGATGATGAGTATGTAGGACCCAAGGATGAAGAGCACCGGACCAAAGATGACAATGGGACCTTCGATGAAGAGGACCTTCTGAAGAGTGTGTGATACTCCTGAACAGGCTAACATCATTATTACAGGAAGATCACAGAAAAAGTGTTGGATTAGCCAACTACAGTGCGGCTGAGAAGTCGGCATGGTATATAAAGTAGAGTGGAGACACACGAGGACCCAAGAAATAACCACCAGGCAGATACAAGTTCTCTTGTTCATAATTTTCAGATAACGTAGAAGGAAACAAACTGCACAATATCGATCAAAGGCCATGATGGCCAACAAAAAACTGTCCATGTTGCCCACTGCCAGAAACCAAAATAGCTGGGTGAAGCATCCAGTGATGGAGATATGATTGTCTCTAGAAAGAAAGCCATATAAGGCTCTTGGGATGATAATGGATGTAAAAAAGTACACCCACAAAAGCAAGGTTCTCCATCAAAACGAACATGGGGGTGTGAAGCTGAAGGTGTGATGTAACAAGTGTGAGGATAAAGGTGTTTCCTGCAATTGAAAAGACATACAGTCAGGTCCATAAATATTGAGACATCAACACAATTCTAACATTTTTGGCTCTATACACCACCACAATGGATTTGAAATGAAACAAAGAAGATGTGCTTTAACTGCAGACTGTCAGCTTTAATTTGAGGGTATTTACATCCAAATCAGGTGAACGTTGTAGGAATTACAACAGTTTGCATATGTGCTTCCCACTTGTTAAGAGACCAAAAGTAATGGGACAATTGGCTTCTCAGCTGTTCCATGGCCAGGTGTGTGTTATTCTCTCATTATCCCAATTACATTGAGCAGATAAAAGGTCCAGAGTTCATTTCAAGTGTACTATTTGCATTTGGAATCTGTTGCTGTCAACTCTCAAGATGAGATCCAAAGAGCTGTCACTATCAGTGAAGCAAGCCATCATTAGGCTGAAAAAACAAAACAAACCCATCAGAGACATAGCAAAAACATTAGGCGTGGCCAAAACAACTGTTTGGAACATTCTTAAAAAGAAGGAACGCACCTGTCAGGGCTCCAGGGTATGACCAGAGGTATGTGAACTGACGCAGGGAAACGCAGGCTTCAGATATGTTATAAACAATAAGACAATTTATTAAAGACTAACAATACAATACATAAACGCAGTGCAATACTAAAACATAACACAGTGCAAACGAACCAAACCAAACCACCCACAGATAACAATACATACAGTGCAAGCGTCGTCAGGCAGGCCGGGTCAATAACAATTGGGCAGGTAGGAACAGGAGGAGCAGGCAGAGAGTAGTCAGGTCACGAGCCGGGTACAGCAACTAACGGGCAGGTAGGTACAGGGGGTCAGGCAGAGAATGGTCGGGGTCACAAGCCAGGAATCAAACAGGAGAAGTCAGCAGAGGTCCGGATCAGGCAGGGTCAGCAACGAATCAGTCAGACAGGAACAGGAACAGGGATGCAGGTAACAAGATACAGAGGCCCATAGAAAGCACACACCAAGGCCCAGACTGCAGGTCTGGCCATCCCTTAAATACACCTGCATAATCAGCTTCAGGTGTTTGGCTGGCTGCAGGGTTGAGTCTCTGATTGCTGAGAGCACCCGCTGGCCAGCCCTGGTACTGCAGCCCACAAGGCAGGTGAGTCCCACCATTACTGGCAAGTCCATTCCTGACAGTACCCCCCCCCTCAAGGAGCGGCCTCAGGACGCTCCAAACAGTCCTAGCTGGGCAAAATGTTCCACCGCCCGGGTCTGGTAACTGGCGGGATATCAAAGACTGGCACATCGGGCAGGACTCCGGGCAGCGGCACATCGGGCAGGGCTCCGGGCAGAGGCACATTGAGCTGGACTCCGGGCAGAGGCACATCAGGCAGGGCTCCGGGCAGAGGCACATCGAGCTGGACTCCGGGCAGAGGCACATCGAGCTGGACTCCGGGCAGAGGCACATCGAGCTGGACTCCGGGCAGAGGCACATCGAGCTGGACTCCGGGCCACCAGGCGGAGCAGCAGGCACCGGGCCCCCAGGCGGAGCGACAGGCATCGGGCCCCAGGCGGGGTGGCGGGCACCGGGCCCCCAGGTGGAGCGGCGGGCGCCGGGCCCCCAGGCGGAGCGACAGGCATCGGGCCCCCAGGCGGAGCGGCAGGCGCCGGGTCCCCAGGCGGGGCGGCGGGCGCCGGGCCCCCAGGCGGAGCGGCGGGTGCCGGGCCCTCAGGCGGGGCGGCAGGCGCCGGGCCCCCATGAGGAGCGACGGGCGCCGGGCCCCCCAGGCGGAGCAACGGGCGCCGGGCCCCCAGGCGGAGCGATGGGCGCCGGGCCCCCAGGCGAAGTGGCGGGTGCTGGGCCCCCAGGCGGAGCGGCGGGCACCGGGTCATCAGGCACGACAACGGGCATCGGGTCATCAGGCATCAGGTCATTTGGCTCGCGGCACATCGGGCAGGGCTACGGGCAGCGGCACATCGGGCAGGGCTCCGGGCAGCGGCACATCGGGCAGGGCTCCGGGCAGAGGCACATCGATCTGGACTCCGGGCAGAGGCACATCGAGCTGGACTCCGGGCCACCAGGCGGAGCAGCAGGCACCGGCCCCCAGGCGGAGCGGCGGGCGCCGGGCCCCCAGGCGGAGCAGCGGGCTCCCCGGCGGAGCAGCAGGCACCGGGCCACCAGGCGGAGCGACAGGCATCGGGCCCCCAGGCGGGGCGGCGGGTGCCGGGCCCCCAGGCGGGACGGCGGGTGCCGGGCCCCCAGGTGGAGCGGCGGGCCCTCAGGCAGAGCGTCAGGCCCCAGGCGGGGCGGCGGGCGCCAGGCCCCCAGGCGGAGCGGCGGGCGCCGGGCCCCCAGGCGGAGCGGCAAGCACCAGGCCCTCAGGCAGAACGGCAGGCAACGAGCCCCCGGGCAAAGCGACGGGCATCGGGCCCCCGGGCGGGGCGGCGGGCGCGGGGCCCCCAGACAGAGCGGCAAGCCCCCAGGCGGAGCGACACGCATCGGGCCCAAGGCGGGGTGGCGGGCGCCAGGCCCCCAGGCGGAGCGCCGGGCCCCCAGGAGGGGCGACAGGCATTGGGCCCCCAGGCAGAGCGACAGGCATCGGGCCCCCAGGCGGAGCGACAGGCATCGGGCCCCCAGGCAGAGCGACAGGCATCGGGCCCCCAGGCGGAGCGGTGGGCGCCGGGCCCTCAGGCGGGGCGGCAGGCGCCGGGCCCCCATGAGGAGCGCCGGGCCCCCAGGCGGAGCGCCGGGCCCCCAGGCGGAGTGGTGGGCGCCGGGCCCCCAGGCAGAGCGGCGGGCACCGGGTCATCAGGCACAACAACGGGCATCGGGTCACCAGGCATCAGGTCATTTGGCTCGCCAGCGGGCACCGCGTCATCTGGCAAGGCAGTGGGCACCGAGTCACCAGGCACGACAGTGGGTTCCGAGTCAACTGGCATGACTACGGGCACTGGGTCAGACATTGGATCGTCTGGCCCGACAGCGGGCATCGGGTCACCAGGCATGACAGCGGGCACTGGGTCATCAGGCATTGGATCGTCTGGCTCGACAGCGGGCATCGGGTCACCAGGCATGACAGCGGGCACCGGGTCATCAGGTACCGGATCGTCTGGATTGACAGCGGGCATCGAGTCAACTGGCCTAATAGGATCATCAGGCTGGATCAGTTCATCAGGCTGGGTAGAAACATCATGCTGGGTAGAGGCATCGGGCTGAATGGAGGCATCGGGCTGAGTGGAGGCATCAGGCTGGGTGGAGGCATCAGGCTGGGTGGAGGCATCAGGCTGGGTGGAGGCATCAGGCTGGGTGGAGGCATCAGGCTGCGTAGAGGCATCAGGCTGCGTAGAGGATTCAGGCTGAATTGTGGGCGCCGGGGCACCAGGCTGCACCACGGAAGGCAGGTTCTCAGATGGGAGGCTGACCGGTTTGGATACTGGCAGGATGGTATTGGTTGGAAAGAACTTTCGCCTTTTCCTGGTTTTAGTTACCGGAGCAATGTAAGTAAGCGCAGGTTTGTAAACGGATGGAGCAGCTGGAGACAGAGAAGAGCTGGAGGATGGAACAGGAGAGGGAACAGTTGCTACAGAGGGCTTCTTTACAGGGTTAAAGGCAGGATAGGTGCAGCGAGTGGGAACAGGGTACTGACATGTGGTTGATAGCAGGGTATACTGGGCTGTAACTGGAGGTGCTGTTGGGAATGCAGGAATAGAGCTTTGAAGAAATAGATTAGAAGCAGGACTGGGTTTTTGTAAGCTGACTGAGGCTGGGTGTAACAAATCTGACCATGTCTGCAGTACGGGTTGAACAAAGCTCCGCTTACACAAAGCCTGTCTGACCAAAGACTGCACTGCGTTTATACAATCCCTTAATACCTGTGGTGAACATGCAGCATAATGCTCCAAGAAGCAATCCACATCATCCTCTAATAACCATACCAGGGACTCTACCTGGTCTGCACTAAATGGTGGCAAAAAGTCATTCCTGCTTTCAGGGGTAAGAGATGAAGCCAACTCTGCACAAACCTGAATCAAAGGTTGCACCTCAGAGAACTCTGTGCCCTGATCTACTAGAACAGTGGTGGGCAACCTTTTTTTTCAACTGAGCCAAATCTCGCCAAAACCATGATTGAAATTTATTTTGAGAGCCACATTTTTAAAACTGAAAATACATCTCCCATATAGTAATTCATCCCCCATAGTAATTCATCCCCCATATAGTAATTCATCCCCCATAGTGTAATTCATCCCCCATAGTAATTCATCCCCCATAGTAATTCATCCCCCATATAGTAATTCATCCCCCATATAGTAATTCATCCCCCATAGTAATTCATCCCCCATATAGTAATTCATCCCCCATAGCAATTCATCCCCCGTATAGTATTTCATCCCTCGTATAGTATTTCATCCCCCGTATAGTATTTCATCCCCCATATAGTATTTCATCCCCCATATAGTATTTCATCCCTCATATAGTATTTCATCCCTCATATAGTATTTCATCCCCCATATAGTAATTCATCCCTCATATAGTATTTCATCCCTCATATAGTATTTCATCCCTCATATAGTATTTCATCCCCCCATATAGTATTTCATCCCTCATATAGTATTTCATCCCCCCATATAGTATTTCATCCCTCATATAGTATTTCATCCCCCCATATAGTATTTCATCCCTCATAT
The DNA here is from genome assembly GCF_062004578.1 of Staurois parvus. Lineage (NCBI taxonomy): Eukaryota > Metazoa > Chordata > Amphibia > Anura > Ranidae > Staurois > Staurois parvus. The sequence continues at coordinate 128,419 of NW_028318704.1, read as the reverse complement.
AGTAATTCATCCCTCATATAGTATTTCATCCCCCCATATAGTATTTCATCCCTCATATAGTAATTCATCCCTCATATAGTATTTCATCCCCCCATATAGTATTTCATCCCCCCATATAGTATTTCATCCCTCATATAGTATTTCATCCCCCCATATAGTATTTCATCCCCCCATATAGTATTTCATCCCTCATATAGTATTTCATCCCTCATATAGTAATTCATCCCTCATATAGTATTTCATCCCTCATATAGTATTTCATCCCTCATATAGTATTTCATCCCCCATATAGTATTTCATCCCCCCATATAGTATTTCATCCCCTCATATAGTATTTCATCCCTCATATAGTAATTCATCCCTCATATAGTATTTCATCCCTCATATAGTATTTCATCCCCCCATATAGTATTTCATCCCTCATAAAGTAATTCATCCCTCATATAGTAATTCATCCCCCATATAGTATTTCATCCCTCATATAGTATTTCATCCCCCCATATAGTATTTCATCCCTCATATAGTAATTCATCCCCCCATATAGTATTTCATCCCCCCATATAGTATTTCATCCCTCATATAGTAATTCATCCCTCATATAGTAATTCATCCCTCATATAGTATTTCATCCCTCATATAGTATTTCATCCCCCCATATAGTATTTCATCCCCCCATATAGTATTTCATCCCTCATAAAGTAATTCATCCCTCATATAGTATTTCATCCCCCACAGTACTATTCCCCCCCCCCTTCTAGTAAGCCAAGTCCCCCGTGTCAATTCACTTACCTTTTGCGTTCCTCTCGCTGTCTTCCCGCGCCGTTCGGGTCTTCAGGGCGGACTGTGAGAGGAGCCTAGCTCCCCTCCCCTCACGTTCGGCACGCTGCCCCGCCTACACACATCCTGACAGCCACATCCGCAGGCTGGATTAAAAGGTCCGCGCGGACTTTTGGGGCTGCCAACCGAGAGGAGGCAGGGGAGCGGCCGACCGAGAGGAGGGAGGGGAGCAGGCGCCCGGCACACAGAAGAGCCGCATTAGACTGGGTAAAGAGCCGCATGTGGCTCGCGAGCCGCGGCTTGCCGACCACTGTACTAGAACATGAGTGATCCGTATACATTCTGTCAGTTGATCCCGGGTATACTCCTTCAGAGCCTGATAAGCATATTCTCTGTCATCAAAAACCAGCAGCGACAAATACACAACCTCATCAAGATCCATCCTTCCCAGCAACAAGCCAAGATGGCTTCCCTGTGCAGCCACTTCTGGTCAGGATTGGCCTTGGTGTAATGTCAGGGCTCCAGGGTATGACCAGAGGTATGTGAACTGACGCAGGGAAACGCAGGCTTCAGATATGATTAGAGATGAGCGAATCGAACTTGGCGAAGTGGAATTCGTTTCGAATATTAGGAAAATTTCGCCAAATCCGAAAATTAGCAGACTTCGGATGCGCGAATCGAAATTTTTCCTAAAATGGCGGCGACATGTGTGGCGACGGAGCGGGGATCTCTGGGAAGGCGCGCAGACAAGGCGCGCTGACCCATAATGCATTCATTCATGACATGTGATCGCATTAGCCAATCAGCAGCCAACCAGCCAGCACTGTGTAATGGTCGAGCTATAAATTGCGGCCATTTTAGAATTCTCCATTAGCCTCCAGTCATTCAAGAGAGGCAGACCTGTCTGTGTAACAGAATCGTTGCTTAGGGACACAGAACCGTTACTTAGGGACACAGAACCGTTACTTAGGGACACAGAATCGTTACTTAGGGACACAGAATCGTTACTTAGGGACACAGAACCGTTACTTAGGGACACAGAATCGTTACTTAGGGACACAGAATCGTTACTTAGGGACACAGAACCGTTACTTAGGGCCACAGAACCGTTACTTAGGGCCACAGAACCGTTACTTAGGGACACAGAACCGTTACTTAGGGACACAGAATTGTTACTCAGGGACAGACACAGAATTGTTACTCAGGGACAGACACAGAATTGTTACTGAGGGACACAGAATTGTTACTGAGGGACACAGAATTGTTACTGAGGGACACAGAATTGTTACTCAGGGACAGACACAGAATTGTTACTCAGGGACAGACACAGAATTGTTACTCAGGAACAGACACAGAATTGTTACTCAGGGACAGACACAGAATTGTTACTCAGGGACACAGAATTGTTACTCAGGGACACAGAATTGTTACTCAGGGACAGACACAGAATTGTTACTCAGGGACAGACACAGAATTGTTACTCAGGGACAGACACAGAATTGTTACTCAGGGACAGACACAGAATTGTTACTCAGGGACAGACACAGAATTGTTACTGAGGGACACAGAATTGTTACTGAGGGACACAGAATTGTTACTGAGGGACACAGAATTGTTACTCAGGGACACAGAATTGTTACTCAGGGACACAGAATTGTTACTCAGGGACAGACACAGAATTGTTACTGAGGGACACAGAATTGTTACTCAGGGACACAGAATTGTTACTCAGGGACAGACACAGAATTGTTACTGAGGGACACAGAATTGTTACTGAGGGACACAGAATTGTTACTCAGGGACACAGAACTGTTACTCAGGGACACAGAATTGTTACTCAGGGACAGACACAGAATTGTTACTGAGGGACACAGAATTGTTACTCAGGGACACAGAATTGTTACTCAGGGACACAGAATTGTTACTCAGGGACACAGAATTGTTACTGAGGGACACAGAATTGTTACTCAGGGACAGACACAGAATTGTTACTGAGGGACACAGAATTGTTACTGAGGGACACAGAATTGTTACTCAGGGACAGACACAGAATTGTTACTGAGGGACACAGAATTGTTACTCAGGGACACAATTGTTACTCAGGGACACAGAATTGTTACTCAGGGACACAGAATTGTTACTCAGGGACAGACACAGAATTGTTACTGAGGGACACAGAATTGTTACTGAGGGACACAGAATTGTTACTCAGGGACACAGAATTGTTACTCAGGGACACAGAATTGTCACTGAGGGACACAGAATTGTTACTGAGGGACACAGAATTGTTACTCAGGGACAGACACAGAATTGTTACTGAGGGACACAGAATTGTTACTCAGGGACACAGAATTGTTACTCAGGGACACAGAATTGTTACTCAGGGACAGACACAGATTTGTTACTGAGGGACACAGAATTGTTACTGAGGGACACAGAATTGTTACTCAGGGACACAGAATTGTTACTCAGGGACAGACACAGAATTGTTACTGAGGGACACAGAATTGTTACTCAGGGACACAGAATTGTTACTCAGGGACAGACACAGAATTGTTACTGAGGGACACAGAATTGTTACTGAGGGACACAGATTTGTTACTCAGGGACAGACACAGAATTGTTACTGAGGGACACAGAATTGTTACTCAGGGACACAATTGTTACTCAGGGACACAGAATTGTTACTCAGGGACAGACACAGAATTGTTACTGATGGACACAGAATTGTTACTCAGGGACACAGAATTGTTACTCAGGGACACAGAATTGTTACTCAGGGACAGACACATAATTGTTACTGAGGGACACATAATTGTTACTGAGGGACACAGAATTGTTACTCAGGGACACAGAATTGTTACTCAGGGACACAGAATTGTTACTCAGGGGCACAGAATTGTTACTCAGGGACAGACACAGAATTGTTACTGAGGGACACAGAATTGTTACTCAGGGACACAGAATTGTTACTCAGGGACAGACACAGAATTGTTACTGAGGGACACAGAATTGTTACTGAGGGACACAGAATTGTTACTCAGGGACAGACACAGAATTGTTACTGAGGGACACAGAATTGTTACTCAGGGACACAATTGTTACTCAGGGACACAGAATTGTTACTCAGGGACAGACACAGAATTGTTACTGAGGGACACAGAATTGTTACTGAGGGACACAGAATTGTTACTCAGGGACACAGAATTGTTACTCAGGGACACAGAATTGTTACTCAGGGACAGACACATAATTGTTACCGAGGGACACATAATTGTTACTGAGGGACACAGAATTGTTACTCAGGGACAGACACAGAATTGTTACTGAGGGACACAGAATTGTTACTCAGGGACACAATTGTTACTCAGGGACACAGAATTGTTACTCAGGGACACAGAATTGTTACTCAGGGACAGACACAGAATTGTTACTGAGGGACACAGAATTGTTACTGAGGGACACAGAATTGTTACTGAGGGACACAGAATTGTTACTCAGGGACACAGAATTGTTACTCAGGGACAGACACATAATTGTTACCGAGGGACACATAATTGTTACTGAGGGACACAGAATTGTTACTCAGGGACACAGAATTGTTAATCAGGGACAGACACAGAATTGTTACTGAGGGACACAGAATTGTTACTGAGGGACACAGAATTGTTACTCAGGGACACAGAATCGTGTAATTAAAGAGTATGTCAGACAACACGCAGAGGAGTGGCAGAGGAGGCAATGTTTTAGGAGCGAGCAGACGTGGCAGCAGAGGAAGGGGTCGAGGCAGCACTAGTCGCAGCCAGAGACCAGTGCTCCCGGTGTCATCCAGTGGTCGTGTCTCCACCGACAACCCTGCCGTCATCTATTGGTTGGCTCGGTCGTCTTCCTCTTCCCAGGTCACCTCTGACACCTACAGCCAACGGTCGGTGTGTACGTCAGACACAACCGTTAGTTGGCATGGCCCGGGAGCAAGCCCACTGAAATCACGTGTCCTCTACCTGCCCCTGTCCTTTGCTGTTCCCTCACCAAGCGAAGTATCGCATGCTGTGGGCTCAGCCCCACTGTACAGTGAGGACGAGCTAACAGAGGGCGGTCAGGAACGGGGGGAGACATCCGCCTCTTCAGCAGCCAGGCGAAGAAGTACTGGCGAAGAGAGTGGCTCGGTAGCCGGTCTAGAGACAGGTCTGTCTCCTGACCCACACGCAGCCGAGGGGGCTAGTAGTGAGGCGGAGACCCTAATTGATGATGATGAGGCTGATCGCACTTGGCAGCCTCATCGTCATCAGGCTATTGCTTCCGCATCATCAGGAGAAGAGGGTGCCAGTTTGGCAGCGAGCAAAACAGTCGGTGGGTTGCCCAGGAGGCAGCAGGGTCGCAGCAGTGTCAGTGGAGGCAAACGGCCACGGAGTAGAGCACCAGCTCCACTGCAGCCTACCACCACGGCCAGTAGTGGTGCCGGTGTGCACGGAGGAAGTAGCAGTCAGCCAGTGAGGAGTAGCGGGGGCAAAGTTTCCTACTCGGCGGTGTGGCAATTTTTCGTCAAGCTGCCCGAGGAAGTAAACGTAGCCGTATGTCGACTATGTGGCCAGAAAGTCAAGCCTGGCCAGGGGGCCCATGTTGGGACTACAGCGTTGCGTCAGCATATGCAGCGTCGCCATTTGGTGGCCTGGGAAAACCGTGATAAAGATACGGCGGTTCTGCCTGCCCCAGCCCCAGCTCCATCACCCGCTCCGTTACTTGCTCCGTCACCCGACGTCAATCGCCCTCTATCAGCCAGTCAAGGCTCCAACACCTCTGCTGAGGGGAGTTGTCGCTCGTTGGCATCTTCCACTCGTTCAGATGCTCCTTCTCCTGCTACTCCTCTTCATGGATTCCGTCAGCAGTCTTTCTTGGAATCCGTTTCCAAGAGACAACAGTTTGCGAGCACGCACCCGACGGTGCAAAGCTGAACGTCCTCCTGTCCAAGTTGCTGGTGCTGCAGTCCCTCCCTTTCCAAGTGGTGGACTCAGCACCTTTCCGAGAAATGATGGCTTGTGCCGCGCCGCGGTGGAGAGTGCCAAGCCGGCATTTCTTCGCCAAAAAGGCAGTGCCAGCCCTGCATTCACATGTAGAAGAGATGGTGGTCCAGTCTTTGAGCATGTCGGTCTCTGCCAAAGTGCACGGCAGCGCTGACGTGTGGAGCTGTAACTACGGTCAGGGACAGTACATGTCATTTACGGCCCACTGGGTGAACGTGGTGCCGGCACAGCCGCACCAGCAACTTGGACAGGTCACGACGCTTTTGCCTCCACGTTTGCACGTCCTTGGTCCAGCAAAGATGTCCGCCTCTACCACCTCTTCTTCCGCCGTGTCCTCAGCCGCCACCCCCGTGCTAAGTCCCATTACCCGACCGGCATATCACATGTGCAGGGCGCAACGGTGTCACGCTGTGCTGCACCTGGTATGCCTTGGCGAACGTAGTCACACAGGGGAGGAACTTCTGAGTGTAATGAACAGAAAAATCGACAGATGGCTGTCTCCGCGCAAACTGAAAATCGGAACCATGTTGACCGACAACGGAAAGAACATGGTGTCTGCTCTGCATCAAGGAAGGTTGTGCCATGCGCCATGCATGGCTCACGTGTTCAATCTGGTTGTCAAGCGGTTCCTAAAATCCACCATCCCACTGCAAGACATCCTTAAAATGTCACGTAAACTTTGCATGCATTTCAGCCATTCCTACACCGCAAAGCACACCCTCCTTGAGCTGCAGCGGCAGAACGGAATTCCACAGCATCGCCTGATCTGCGACGTTGCAACAAGGTGGAATTCAACCCTACACATGTTAGACCGCCTTTACGAACAGCGAAAGGCCATCACCGATTTCCTGATGTTACAAGTGGATAAAGGTACTCCCCTGTGTAAATTCGATGTCAGCCATTGGCAGCTCATGCGTGACACCTGCCGCTTGCTCAGGCCCTTTGAGGAGGCCACGCTATTTGTGAGTCGGCAGTTCTATGGGATGAACGACGTCATTCCTCTGTTGCACGTCCTGGAACAAATGCTGTTAACAATGGCTGGTCAGGGTGCGGTAGACGTGGCGCACAGATCTCAACGCCACATGACCCCTGTGGGGGCAGGACAGGAAGAAGAGGAGGAGGACATTGGTGCTCAGGAATTATTGAGTGAAATGGGTGGTTTTTCCACTCAGCGGACAGGAGAGGAGGAGCAGGAGCATCTGGTAGAGGAGGAGGAGGAGGAGACAGAGGACCCAGACGCACCGTGGCAGTATGCTGTGGAGATGGAGGCAGGGAGTCCCTCGCATTCCTTGGCACAAATGGCCCATAGCATGCTCGGTTGCTTGCGTAGCGACAGCCGAATAATAACCATCAGACAGAGGGATGACTTTTGGCTGTCCACCTTGTTGGACCCTCGCTACCGTTCAAAAATAATGGCCTTTTTCACACCTGCTGAGAGGGAGGCCAAAATAACGTACTATAAAAACCACCTATGTAGTCAGTTGGTCTCTGCCTTTCTGCGCCAACGTCCATCCTCAGACACTGTGGGCCCTGTGCGCTCGCGTTCCGCTGCCATGGCAGCAGGGGAGGGGTGGGGTGGTAGGAGCAGTGGCAGCTCCATCAGCAGCGGCTGCCTCAGTCTGCAGTCGATGATGAGTAGCTTTCTTCACCAGCGCAGTGAGGAAACTACTAACCAGCCGCAGCAGCAGCAGCAGCATCAGGTGGACCTGGAGCAGGACCTCAAACAACAGGCTTGGGCCTACTTGGACAGCACCCTGCCAACCGAGGTAGACAATCCCCTTGACTACTGGGCAACGAAACTTGACCTTTGGCCCCAACTAGCTGAATTTGCCCTTGAAAGGCTGTCATGCCCGGCCAGTAGCGTGGCATCGGAGCGCGTGTTTAGTGCGGCAGGAGGTATTGTAACTCCGCGGAGGACACGACTGTCCACCCAAAGTGTGTAGAGACTCACGTTTGTGAAAATGAATCAGGCGTGGATTAGTCTGGATTTCAAACCACCAGTTCCTGACACAACTGACTAAATCCGCCATGAATCATGCCCCAAACATGTGCCACTTTCAGGTCTCCTCACACTGCTGCTGGGTTCCATTTTGTCATAGGGTGCTGGCAGATTACGGGCCTCCCATTGCTGCTGCCAGGCCCCCAATCTGCCATAGGCCCCCGTACCGCCTCCTCATGCTGCTGCCAGGTCCAGAGTGTGTCATGGGTCCCTGTACGGCCTCCCATTGCTGCTGTCTCCATCGCCACACTCTGCCATGTGCCACTTTCAGGTCTCCTCACACTGCTGCTGGGTTCCATTTTGTCATAGGGTGCTGGCAGATTACGTGCCTCCCATTGCTGCTGCCAGGCCCGTAATCTGCCATGGGCCCCTGTACCGCCTCCTCATGCTGCTGCCAGGTCCACAGTGTCTCATGGGTCCCTGTACGGCCTCCCATTGCTGCTGTCTCCATCGCCACACTCTGCCATGTGCCACTTTCAGGTTTCCTCACACTGCTGCTGGGTTCCATTTTGTCATAGGATGCTGGCAGATTACGGGCCTCCCATTGCTGCGGCCAGGCCCTTAATCTGCCATGGGCCCCCGTACCGCCTCCTCATACTGCTGCCAGGCCCGTAATCTGTCATGGGCCCCTGTACCGCCTCCTCATGCTGCTGCCAGGTCCACAGTGTGTCATGGGTCCCTGTACCGCCTCCCATTGCTGCTGTCTCCATCGCCACACTCTGCCATGTGCCACTTTCAGGTCTCCTCCCACTGCTGCTGGGTTCCATTTTGTCATAGGGTGCTGGCAGATTACGGGCCTCCCATTGCTGCTGCCAGGCCCCTAATCTGCCATGGGCCCCCTTACCGCCTCCTCATGCTTCTGCCAGGTCCACAGTGTCTCATGGGTCCCTGTACGGCCTCCCATTGCTGCTGTCTCCATCGCCACACTCTGCCATGTGCCACTTTCAGGTCTCCTCACACTGCTGCTGGGTTCCATTTTGTCATAGGATGCTGGCAGATTACGGGCCTCCCATTGCTGCAGCCAGGCCCCTAATCTGCCATGGGCTCCTGTACCGCCTCCTCATGCTGCTGCCAGGTCCACAGTGTGTCATGGGTCCCTGTACCGCCTCCTATTGCTGCTGTCTCCATCGCCACACTCTGCCATGTGCCACTTTCAGGTCTCCTCAAACTGCTGCTGGGTTCCATTTTGTCATAGGATGCTGGCAGATTACGGGCCTCCCATTGCTGCGGCCAGGCCCCTAATCTGCCATGGGCTCCTGTACCGCCTCCTCATGCTGCTGCCAGGTCCACAGTGTGTCATGGGTCCTTGTACCGCCTCCCATTGCTGCTGTCTCCATTGCCACACTCTGCCATGTGCCACTTTCAGGTCTCCTCACACTGCTGCTGGGTTCCATTTTGTCATAGGATGCTGGCAGATTACGGGCCTCCCATTGCTGCGGCCTGGCCCTTAATCTACCATGGGCCCCCGTACCGCCTCCTCATGCTGCTGCCAGGTCCAGAGTGTGTCATGGGTCCCTGTACGGCCTCCCATTGCTGCTGTCTCCATCGCCACACTCTGCCATGTGCCACTTTCAGGTCTCCTCACACTGCTGCTGGGTTCCATTTTGTCATAGGGTGCTGGCAGATTACGTGCCTCCCATTGCTGCTGCCAGGCCCGTAATCTGCCATGGGCCCCTGTACCGCCTCCTCATGCTGCTGCCAGGTCCACAGTGTCTCATGGGTCCCTGTACGGCCTCCCATTGCTGCTGTCTCCATCGCCACATTCTGCCATGTGCCACTTTCAGGTCTCCTCACACTGCTGCTGGGTTCCATTTTGTCATAGGATGCTGGCAGATTACGGGCCTCCCATTGCTGCGGCCAGGCCCTTAATCTGCCATGGGCCCCTGTACCGCCTCCTCATGCTGCTGCCAGGTCCACAGTGTCTCATGGGTCCCTGTACCGCCTCCCATTGCTGCTGTCTCCATCGCCACACTCTGCCATGTGCCACTTTCAGGTCTCCTCACACTGCTGCTGGGTTCCATTTTGTCATAGGGTGCTGGCAGATTACGTGCCTCCCATTGCTGCTGCCAGGCCCGTAATCTGCCATGGGCCCCTGTACCGCCTCCTCATGCTGCTGCCAGGTCCACAGTGTCTCATGGGTCCTTGTACCGCCTCCCATTGCTGCTGTCTCCATCGCCACACTCTGCCATGTGCCACTTTCAGGTCTCCTCACACTGCTGCTGGGTTCCATTTTGTCATAGGGTGCTGGCAGATTACGGGCCTCCCATTGCTGCGGCCAGGCCCCTAATCTGCCATGGGCCCCCGTACCGCCTCCTCATGCTGCTGCCAGGTCCACAGTGTCTCATGGGTCCCTGTACCGCCTCCCATTGCTGCTGTCTCCATCGCCACACTCTGCCATGTGCCACTTTCAGGTCTCCTCACACTGCTGCTGGGTTCCATTTTGTCATAGGATGCTGGCAGATTACGGGCCTCCCATTGCTGCGGCCAGGCCCCTAATCTGCCATGGGCCCCCGTACCGCCTCCTCATGCTGCTGCCAGGTCCACAGTGTCTCATGGGTCCCTGTACCGCCTCCCATTGCTGCTGTCTCCATCGCCACACTCTGCCATGTGCCACTTTCAGGTCTCCTCACACTGCTGCTGGGTTCCATTTTGTCATAGGATGCTGGCAGATTACGGGCCTCCCATTGCTGCGGCCAGGCCCCTAATCTGTCATGGGCCCCTGTACCGCCTCCTCATGCTGCTGCCAGGTCCACAGTGTCTCATGGGTCCCTGTACGGCCTCCCATTGCTGCTGTCTCCATCGCCACACTCTGCCATGTGCCACTTTCAGGTCTCCTCACACTGCTGCTGGGTTCCATTTTGTCATAGGGTGCTGGCAGATTACGGGCCTCCCATTGCAGCGGCCAGGCCCCTAATCTGCCATGGGCCCCCGTACCGCCTCCTCATGCTGCTGCCAGGTCCACAGTGTCTCATGGGTCCCTGTACCGCCTCCCATTGCTGCTGTCTCCATCGCCACACTCTGCCATGTGCAACTTTCAGGTCTCCTCACACTGCTGCTGGGTTCCATTTTGTCATAGGGTGCTGGCAGATTACGGGCCTCCCATTGCTGCGGCCAGGCCCCTAATCTGCCATGGGCCCCTGTATCGCCTCCTCATGCTGCTGCCAGGTCCACAGTGTGTCATGGGTCCCTGTACCGCCACCCATTGCTGCTGTCTCCATCGCCACACTCTGCCATGTGCCACTTTCAGGTCTCCTCACACTGCTGCTGGGTTCCATTTTGTCATAGGGTGCTGGCAGATTACGGGCCTCCCATTGCTGCTGCCAGGCCCCTAATCTGCCATGGGCCCCTGTACCGCCTCCTCACGCTGCTGCCAGGTCCAGTGTGTCATGGGTCCCTGTACGGCCTCCCATTGCTGCCGTCTCCATCGCCACACTCTGCCATGTGCCACTTTCAGGTCTCCTCACACTGCTGGTGGGTTCCATTTTGTCATAGGGTGCTGGCAGATTACGGGCCTCCCATTGCTGCTGCCAGGCCCCTAATCTGCCATGGGCCCCTGTACCGCCTCCTCATGCTGCTGCCAGGTCCACAGTGTGTCATGGGTCCCTGTACCGCCTCCCATTGCTGCTGTCTCCATCGCCACACTCTGCCATGTGCCACTTTCAGGTCTCCTCACACTGATGCTGGGTTCCATTTTGTCATAGGGTGCTGGCAGATTACGGGCCTCCCATTGCTGCGGCCAGGCCCCTAATCTGCCATGGGCCCCCGTACCGCCTCCTCATGCTGCTGCCAGGTCCACAGTGTCTCATGGGTCCCTGTACTGCCTCCCATTGCTGCTGTCTCCATCGCCACACTCTGCCATGTGCCACTTTCAGGTCTCCTCACACTGCTGGTGGGTTCCATTTTGTCATAGGGTGCTGGCAGATTACGGGCCTCCCATTGCTGCTGCCAGGCCCGTAATCTGCCATGGGCCCCTGTACCGACTCCTCATGCTGTGACGTTGCAACAAGGTGGAATTCAACCCTACATATGTTAGACCGCCTTTACGAACAGTGAAAGGCCATCACCGATTTCCTGATGTTACAAGCGGATAAAGGTACTCCCCTGTGTAACTTAGATGTCAGCCATTGGCAGCTCATGCGTGACACCTGCCGCTTGCTCAGGCCCTTTGAGGAGGCCACGCTATTCGTGAGTCGGCAGGACTATGGGATGAACGACGTCATTCCTCTGTTGCACGTCCTGGAACAAATGCTGTTAACAATGGCTGGTCAGGGTGCGGTAGACGTGGCGCACAGATCTCAACGCCACATGACCCCTGTGGGGGCAGGACAGGAAGAAGAGGAGGAGGTAGAGGAGGACATTGGTGCTCAGGAATTATTGAGTGAAATGGGTGGTTTTTCCACTCAGCGGACAGGAGTGGAGGAGCAGGAGCATCTGGTAGAGGAGGAGGAGGAGACAAAGGACCCAGACGCACCGTGGCAGTATGCTGTGGAGATGGAGGCAGGGAGTCCCTCACATTCCTTGGCACAAATGGCCCATAGCATGCTCGGTTGCTTGCGTAGCGACAGCCGAATAATAACCATCAGACAGAGGGATGACTTTTGGCTGTCCACCTTGTTGGACCCTCGCTACCGTTCAAAAATGGTGGCCTTTTTCACACCTGCTGAGAGGGAGGCCAAAATAACGTACTATAAAAACCACCTATGTAGTCAGTTGGTCTCTGCCTTTCTGCGCCAACGTCCATCCTCAGACACTGTGGGCCCTGTGCGCTCACGTTCCGCTGCCATGGCAGCAGGGGAGGGGTGGGGTGGTAGGAGCAGTGGCAGCTCCACCAGCAGCGGCTGCCTCAGTCTGCAGTCGATGATGAGTAGCTTTCTTCACCAGCGCAGTGAGGAAACTACTAACCAGCCGCAGCAGCAGCAGCATCAGGTGGACCTGGAGCAGGACCTCAAACAACAGGCTTGGGCCTACTTGGACAGCACCCTGCCAACCGAGGTAGACAATCCCCTTGACTACTGGGCAACGAAACTTGACCTTTGGCCCCAACTAGCTGAATTTGCCCTTGAAAGGCTGTCATGTCCGGCCAGTAGCGTGGCATCGGAGCGCGTGTTTAGTGCGGCAGGAGGTATTGTAACTCCGCGGAGGACACGACTGTCCACCCAAAGTGTGGAGAGACTCACGTTTGTGAAAATGAATCAGGCGTGGATTAGTCTGGATTTCAAACCACCAGTTCCTGACACAACTGACTAAATCCGCCATGAATCATGCCCCAAACATGTGCCACTTTCAGGTCTCCTCACACTGCTGCTGGGTTCCATTTTGTCATAGGGTGCTGGCAGATTACGGGCCTCCCATTGCTGCGGCCAGGCCCCTAATCTGCCATGGGCCCCCGTACCGACTCCTCATGCTGCTGCCAGGCCCGTAATCTGTCATGGGCCCCTGTACTGCCTCCTCATGCTGCTGCCAGGTCCAGAGTGTGTCATGGGCCCCCGTACCGACTCCTCATGCTGCTGCCAGGCCCGTAATCTGCCATGGGCCCCTGTACCGCCTCCTCATGCTGCTGCCAGGTCCAGAGTGTTTCATGGGTCCCTGTACGGCCTCCCATTGCTGCTGCCAGGCCCGTAATCTGCCATGGGCCCCCGTACCGACTCCTCATGCTGCTGCCAGGCCCGTAATCTGTCATGGGCCCCTGTACCGCCTCCTCATGCTGCTGCCAGATCCAGAGTGTGTCATGGGTCCCTGTACGGCCTCCCATTGCTGCTGTCTCCATCGCCACACTCTGCCATGTGCCACTTTCAGATCTCCTCACACTGCTGGTGGGTTCCATTTTGTCATAGGGTGCTGTATGGCCTCCCATTGCTGCTGCCTCCACCGCCACACTGTGGCTCCACACTCTGGTTTTGGCCCCGTGACTGCCCAAATGAGTGAAGTGTGTGGTGATTCTAAGATCGACGGCACTCATCTGCATGTCATACTGACTGACAGTATTATTTCTCTTCCCCAGCAGACTCCAAGGGCATTTAAATTAAAGGTACAGTGTTCTGCACTAATATAAAGGCTCTCTGAAGCCTAGAAACACCCTTTTATAAGTTAAATTCGCAGCAAATATATTCGACTCGAATCGAACTTTTTCCACGAATTCGCCGAATCAGTCAAATCGAATTTTTGAATACTTCGCTCATCTCTAGATATGATATAAACAATAAGGCAATTTATTAAAGACTAACAATACAATACATAAACGCAGTGCAATACTAAAACATAACACAGTGCAAACGAACCAAACCAAACCACCCACAGATAACAATACATACAGTGCAAGCGTCGTCAGGCAGGCCGGGTCAATAACAATCGGGCAGGTAGGAGCAGGAGGAGCAGGCAGAGAGTAGTCAGGTCTCGAGCCGGGTACAGCAACTAACGGGCAGGTAGGTACAGGGGGTCAGGCAGAGAATGGTCGGGGTCACAAGCCAGGGATTAAACAGGAGAAGTCAGCAGAGGTCCGGATCAGGCAGGGTCAGCAACGAATCAGTCAGACAGGAACAGGAACAGGGATGCTGGTAACAAGATACAGGGGCCCATAGAAAGCACACACCAAGGCCCAGACTGCAGGTCTGGCCATCCCTTAAATACACCTGCATAATCAGCTTCAGGTGTTTGGCTGGCTGCAGGGTTGAGTCTCTGATTGCTGAGAGCACCCGCTGGCCAGCCCTGGTACTGCAGCCCACAAGGCAGGTGACTCCCACCATTACTGGCAAGTCCATTCCTGACAGCACCGGTGAGCTCAGCAACACCAAAAGACCCAGAAGACCACAGAAAACAACTGTGGTGGATGACCGAAGAATTCTTTCCCTGGTGAAGGAAACCCCCTTCACAACAGTTGGCCAGATCAAGAACACTCTCCAGGAGGTAGGTGTATGTGTGTCAAAGTCAACAATCAAGAGAAGACTTCACCAGAGTGAATACAGAGGGTTCACCACAAGATGTAAACCATTGGTGAGCCTCAAAAACAGGAAGGCCAGATTAGAGTTTGCCAAACGACATCTAAAAAAGCCTTCACAGTTCTGGAACAACATCCTATGGACAGATGAGACCAAGATCAACTTGTACCAGAGTGATGGGAAGAGAAGAGTATGGAGAAGGAAAGGAACTGCTCATGATCCTAAGCATACCACCTCATCAGTGAAGCATGGTGGTGGTAGTGTCATGGCGTGGGCATGTATGGCTGCCAATGGAACTGCTTCTCTTGTATTTATTGATGATGTGACTGCTGACAAAAGCAGCCGGATGAATTCTGAAGTGTTTCGGGAATATTATCTGCTCATATTCAGACAAATGCTTCAGAACTCATTGGATGCCGCTTCACAGTGCAGATGGACAATGACCCAAAGCATACTGCAAAAGCAACCAAAGAGTTTTTTAAGGGAAAGAAGTGGAATGTTATGCAATGGCCAAGTCAATCACCTGACCTTAATCCGATTGAGCATGCATTTCACTTGCTGAAGACAAAACTGAAGGGAAAATGCCCCAAGAACAAGCAGGAACTGAAGACAGTTGCAGTAGAGGCCTGGCAGAGCATCACCAGGGATGAAACCCAGCGTCTGGTGATGTCTATGCGTTCCAGACTTCAGGCTGTCATTGACTGCAAAGGATTTGCAACCAAATTAAAAAGTGAAAGTTTGATTTATGATTATTATTCTGTCCCATTACTTTTGGTCCCTTAACAAGTGGGAGGCACATATGCAAACTGTTGTAATTCCTACATCGTTCACCTGATTTGGATGTAAATACCCTCAAATTAAAGCTGACAGTCTGCAGTTAAAGCACATCTTGTTCGTTTCATTTCAAATCCATTGTGGTGGTGTATAGAGCCAAAAATGTTAGAATTGTGTCAATGTCCCAATATTTATGGACCTGACTGTACACAACCAAGAATAAGGAGAAGGTGAGGTGTATCAGAAAACCCCAACAGGACAAAGCCAGAAAGAGTCTTATTTTCAGAAGGCACCATGTTTTTATAGGTCAGTTATTAATGAAACAAAAAGGAGATCACACGGTGCAACTTAATATCACAGGGTGGAACTTGATGTTTTGTTTAAAAAAATGTTTAATTTTAAGCCATGGCGTATAACAAATGGTATAACTTAAATCAAGGAATGCGCTAAAACCACAAACTATTCCTAATTTAGTGTAGAAACATTAGTGCAAAAGATATATATATCTATTATCAATTAATATAAAAAAATATCAAAATTATGTGCAAAACATAAGTAATTTAAATAATTAAATTTGTGAATATAAAAAAAACAAAAATGTCCAATTCTGAATTTCTTCAAATGTCCAAATAAATCCTTTCCAAATTCAGGTGCTCTCAAAGAAATTGTGCCAAAATCCACCACCAAAAGTAAAGTTGGGTAACTCACCAGAGCTCCATGCTGATCAATCTCTAGATCAGCAAAAAACGCTTTTTGCTCTGGGAGCAGATGCAATGAATCAACTTCTCAGGTGTGATGATCAATAGCTACACATTCATCCATAAGGTAGGTATCCACCACTCAATATAATGGTTCCAGGAGCATTATATCACTCTCTCTTTTTATATCTCTCCACCGAGGTCATGTTTGGGAATGAAAGAGAAAAATCATGGTGCAGCCAGTTTTTTTATAAAAGTATCCAACAATTTAATAAAGATTTACACTCACAAAAATGGTGTCTTCACCGACACCAGTATAACAGCATAAAACAGCAAATGGTATAACAGTCTCCTGTTCCCCGTACACTCACTACAGCGCTCGTGACTTAATTTTCTCCACAAACATCAGCATCCAGTAAGCCCTTACTGGATGCTGATGTTTGTGGAGAAAATTAAGTCACGAGCGCTGTAGTGAGTGTACGGGGAACAGGAGACTGTTATACCATTTGCTGTTTTATGCTGTTATACTGGTGTCGGTGAAGACACCATTTTTGTGAGTGTAAATCTTTATTAAATTGTTGGATACTTTTATAAAAAAACTGGCTGCACCATGATTTTTCTCTTTCATTCCCAAACATGACCTCGGTGGAGAGATATAAAAAGAGAGAGTGATATAATGCTCCTGGAACCATTATATTGAGTGGTGGATACCTACCTTATGGATGAATGTGTAGCTATTGATTATCACACCTGAGAAGTTGATTCATTGCATCTGCTCCCAGAGCAAAAAGCGTTTTTTGCTGATCTAGAGATTGATCAGCATGGAGCTCTGGTGAGTTACCCAACTTTACTTTTGGTGGTGGATTTTGGCACAATTTCTTTGAGAGCACCTGAATTTGGAAAGGATTTATTTGGACATTTGAAGAAATTCAGAATTGGACATTTTTGTTTTTTTTATATTCACAAATTTAATTATTTAAATTACTTATGTTTTGCACATAATTTTGATATTTTTTGATATTAATTGATAATAGATATATATATCTTTTGCACTAATGTTACTACACTAAATTAGGAATAGTTTGTGGTTTTAGCGCATTCCTTGATTTAAGTTATAGCACTAAGAAATTTATTTGGTTTCTTTGAGGTGGAATTGCTGCTTTAAAGTATTAAGGGTGTGGCGCTTTTATTACACTTGTGGTATAACAAATGGTACCCAGATAATGCAAACCAAGACAAGATAAACTGAAGAACTAGTTACATGTACATTTGTTGAGTAGTGGGTCTGAAGAAAGAGCAAAATTAATCAATTAGATATTTTTTTTTTATTTTAAAATCTTGCAAACATACAGCTTGTTAATAAAAACATATTTACATATATACAAAAAATAAAATGATAAAATAAAATGAAAGAGTGGCTAGCCCAATCCCCGGATCTTAAATCAATAGAAAACTTGTTGGGTGACATCAAAAATGCAGTTTCTGAGGCAAAACTAAGAAATAGAGAAGAACTGTGGAATGTATTCCGATCATCCTGGGCTGGAATACCTGATCACAGGGGCCAGAAGTTGGTTGACTCCATGCAACACAGATGTACAGCAGTTCTCAGAAACAGTGCTTATACCACCAAATATTAATTAAGTGATTCAAAGGAAAGCAAAATCTTCAAACATTTTTCAGTTTATATAGTGAATGTTTGAGTTTGTAAAGAAGAATACAAACACTGCTATTTTTTTGAACAGTCTAATATTCACTTTTCTTCAATTTTTTTTAGAGGAACAACACAAATTTGATATATTTTTCTTCATGTTTTGATCTGGAATAGAATGTGTAGTGTTCCCAATGCATTTGTGTGTATGGAAATAAAAGCTATTAGAAGGATTTTGAGCTTTATTCACTTTTTTCAACACACTGCTATTATTTTGAACACAACTGTATATATATATATATATATATATATATATATATATATATAAAACCAAAAAGACAAACAAGCTTACATCACACCTTTGTCCAGGCACCCAGCCGACACCTGTCCTTCTCAAGACCCTGAATCTTCCCAACCTAACCCAGAATGTTGTTTACCACCACCTCAACAGGATGTACTTTTTTCTGAGTGGAAACCTGACACCGTGCATTCCATGTGAAGTAACGGACTACTAAGCTAGCTAGAAAAAGTGTCTCGAAATCAAAATCCCAGTGAGTTTGAAAGGCTCTGTAAGACCACCCTGCGTAACTCAAGTGGGAAAGAAAAGGGATACCCAGAGCCCCACCCACCCACTTATAGACTTCTAAATTGAAGGGGCGCTTGAAGCAAGAAATGGTCCTTCGTCTCCTCTACCTCACCACACTCAACTCTTGGACAACAACGGTTCTCCACAGAGTGATACTTCAGGTTGCCCTTCACATAGAGTCTGCCAATGGAACGATCGCCAGGCCGAATCCCAAAACTTTAAAGGGATTCTCTCCTGATTCATCAAACGCAGACACTGCCTCATAACAGGGCCTGGGCAATCCCTCAAGGCCAGTGACTTGCTAAAGGCAGATTTAACAACCCTCCTCTCCAGTGTCTTCCTAGGAAGAGACTTAATTTCCTCCACCGTCACTCGTCACTGCGAAGCATTTTCAGACACGGGGCAACATAAGCTGGGAGCTTACCATGTCAGTCCCTCAGACTTTTCACTGGCCCACCATTCTCCTAGCTTCGAAGAAAAGGCCAAACCAGGACTGAAAAATACCAACCCAACCAGGTGGCTCCTCTGCCAGCATACTACGAATGTTATGTTTCAAAACATCAGAGAAAAGAAAATAATTGGGTTGACCAAACGTAGGCCAACCATTTGCCTGGGAAGGTAGGGCACAGACCACTTAACCTGCTCACCCAATTTGCTAATCACCAGGACCAAATTTGATGCCTAAAACTGTAAATTCCTGTCGAGGCTCAAAGCTGTTAGGGACCCTGTCGCTGTGCAGCCGTGCGACGGCGACAGATCCCTTCGGGTCGTGGCGGTGCAAGTGCGCAGAAGCGCACGCATGTGCAGCAGAGTCCACGTCACCGCCAGGTGGGCTATTTAAACCTGCAATACAGTACAACCAATGCCTTCTGGTCTACAATGTCCCTGCACTATTACCTGATCCTGCTGCTTATATTCTGATCTGATCCTGACTAAGAAAGAACTCCGCCTGCACCAACCTTGGCTATCCCTGACCATCCACTTGCCTGCTCCCTTGTACTTGATCTGCCTGCTTAATGCTGACCCGTCTTGTCTGACTCTGCTGCATCTCCTTACCTGCACCTGCACCTGGCTTGCACCCTGACGGCTGCCATACTTACCTGCCTCTGCACCCACGGTCCTGCACCTGGCCTGCATCCTGACGTGTGCCATACTTGCCTGCTGCTGCACCCACGGATCTGCACCTGGCCTGCATCCTAGTCACTGCCATACCTACCTGCCACCGCATCCATGCTCCGGTGTCCAGTCCCAGTCTGCATCCTGATTGCCGCCATACCTACCTGCTGCTTCACCTACGTTCCTGCATCCACACCTGGCCTGCATCCGAATCTCCTGGGTCTTCCGCTACGCCTCTCTCCACGCCAGGCTTCCCAACCAGGTATGTGGCAAAAGCCTTTGCCTTCCTCTCCCATGCAGACACCTCACTCTTATCCTGATCGATCTTTTGAGTCAGATGCCTCAGCATACCGTTCCATCACCGAGATCACCTCCTCCGCCTCCTCTGTCCCAGAGATGAAAACAGACACATCATCAGCATAGGCCACAACCCTCAGAGGAGGCTCACAATTAAATATGTGTAAATCCTTCATCTCTATTTCAGTATGTTTGGCGCTATGCCTCACTGTATACAGTTTTCTTCAATATTTTTTTGTGAATCTTTTTCAGTTTATTACTTCACTTACATTACTTTATAACTGCACTTTATCTTAAGCAATTAGCCTGCAATAATTTCTCATTTGTTGCATGCCTACCTGACAACCCAACACCCAACTGAATCAGCATGCATGGCAGAAAGACACGTTTCTGCTAATTGTGAGGCAATGGCTTAAGTGAGCCATACATGGTTCATACATGGGCCAGCTGAACGAAAACAACTGAACCAATGCCCATATTCACACATTCAATGCGGAAGGGGTAATCCTCCCTGCTGTATCATTGTATTCTGACAGTGGGACTCCCCCGCCTTCAGAATTGGCTGCATGCACTAATCGTGTGAAAATGTATCAACAAGCCAGATCATGAGAAGTTGAATAGATTGAGTGTTCAAAATTCTATCTATGCATTAAGAATGGTCAGCCTGAACCTGGAATTGCTGTTCCTGGCAGTATCTCCTGACAAGAAACTTTGCCAGATTCCCCAAAAAAGAGTATTTGCATAATAAAACTGTACATAGTGGGGATGATTGGAGAAATAATGAAAAAAGATTCCATGGAGTTTGGGTTTACCTGGTGTAGTGCACCCCTGAGGCAGCGTGAATAAGCCCTCTGAGACTAATCTGGGACAAAGACACCCAATATTTCTTCGTTAATCACTCTGACACACCCCTAACAAGGAATTAGACAACACCAAATTAAGTGAAGCTTTGATTCTATTAATGTCTGACAGCTTGAACAATGATAAAGCAGCAAAATAAAAGAGCAATAGAATGCAATACCCCTAATACTTCACAGAGAACTTCTACGTTAAATATGTCAGTGTTACAAAAGGCAGAGGATAACTGGACCCGGATTTAACAAATAACTTAGATCAGCTTAAACTGTAACAAGGACACAAAAAAGCGGTACAATGATGACTGCTGAACTGTAGTAACAAAACCTCTTTAAACTACACCCCGATCAGGTCCCCTTAGAGTGGCCCAGCTATGTTCAAGTCTGCCTGCAGTACTTCAGAAGGTATTCATTACCCAACTCCCCATAGGAGAGTGGGACTTGGGTGGTAAGGCCTATGAAGATGGGTAAATGGTTATCAAGATTTTGCAGTGTCGGGTAAGCTTTACATCTTGCCGGGTTAGTTGGGGCCCTTAGGGTGGTGCACAATTGATGGAGCTCAATGATCTTCACCTGATTAGAGTCAATGGCCAAATTTAGCATATAGATGGGGTTTATCCAGAAAATGTAAGTCAGTTGTAGAGATAAAACAAGTCCAAGGTGGAAGAAAGGGGGCAGAGGAAAGGGTTATCAATATAATGGTATTGAGTCAAGAAGGGGGGATAGTTTTGAATTTTGCAAAAGGTGTGGTTAGGCTGGATGACTGCAGAAGGGGTGGCAGAGGTAAGCAGTTGTGGAATAAAGTGTCAATGTCTGCTGATCAGTGTAAGGAATAGATTAACAACCCTCTAACCAACTCCTGCTCTTCTGCAGTAGGGCCTGGTGGTGGAGGGGCCCTGCATACGCTGATGTGATGACCTTCGTCTAACCCGCTTAGCTCTTCTGCATGGCCAGAGCAGACTGTGCCCGGTTCTGTGTCTCTGTAACGCAGTGAGATAAGCTGGTAATTCCGCGCTGTGCATCTGGAACAACCAAAGATGTCTCTGAGCCGCTGAGGAACAAGCTGTGCAGGCACACAAGTGCTGCAAACTAATGTACTAGTGGCTACTCTGTCCCCACTTCTGTCTCCTTCACTGGTCTAGTGTCAAGTGCCCCTAGTTTTCCTAGGCAGCTTTGTAAAAGTTTTCTCTCCCATTCTCTGCAGCTGGAGAGACTCCTGGGAGTTGTAGTTTCTTTTCCAACCCCCTCCTGGGGTCGATGGAACAACATATCCCATGATCCTTCACCTTAACATACTTTTCCAAAGTCTGGGCCAATCAGGAGGGGAGAATGAAAATCAATGTGAACATAATATGCAAACATCTTGAGACTTGACTGACAGTTAATAACTAAACAGTTAGCCTGTACTTAAGAAGCTGTATGCCTACACTGGGATTGGGCTTTAAAAACACTAAACATTAAAAAGCCCAATTCCAGTAGTAGAGTCTACTTAAAAAGAATTAAAGAATATATAAAGCCTCAACTTTTTTTTTCAGTTTTTGGATAGTGTTTTTACCCCATTGGAAGAGTGTTCACAAAAACAAAATAAGAGGAAATCGTCTAATGCACCCTTCACTAAATGGCTGACCATGGTCTGGATCCGGACCTACAGATAGCCCAATCCGGACCATCAGCCCACCACTCTGCTGTGCTGGATCCTCACTAAGCTGCAGTCTGTTGTTAGGATTTGATAGTGTGGAGAGTGTGCTTAGAACCCATATAAGTTTTTTTTTACCCCATTGGGAAGTTTAAAAGATAGCACTCATGATAGCTACCACATGGTAAGTGGGAAAAACCCGCGAATAAACTGAGACCGCGAATACTGAACCGCGAATTTGCGGGGGTATACTGTACACTGATTGGGGAACCTCATATATGGTGACACCTGATGTATGGGGAGACTCTGATGGGGACACCTGATTTAATGATGTACTCTGATGGGCACATCTGATATAAGGCAGTACTTTGATGAGAGCAACTGAACTAAGAGGTACTCTGATGGGAATAACTTGTGTAAGGTGATTCTATTTTCTTTTGCTTGGAAAGAGAGATTTGGACCTTGGGTGGAAAAACGTTTTTAGCAACTGAACCTCCTTGAACTTAAATTCCTTACCCCTGCTCTAATGAATACACCTGTTCTGGTGACAAATAACTAAGAGGGGATATCCCATCACTATTAACCACTTGCACTCCTGAGGATTTACCCCCCTTAATGACCAGGCCTCTTTGTGCTACTCGGCGCTGCAATAATTCAACTGATAATTGCGCGGTCATGCAATGCTGCACCCAACCAAAATTTATGTCCTTTTTTTCAAACAAATAGAGCTTTCTTTCGGTAGTATTTGATCACCTGTGCGCTTTTTATTTTTCACGCTATAAACAAAAACAGACCAAAAATTTTGAAGAAAAACTATATTCTTTTACTTTCAGCTATAAAAAATATATAGTAAACTCAAAGTTAGTTATAAATTTAGGCCAAAATGTATTCTGCTACATGTTTTTGGTAAAAAAAAATCCCAATAAGTGTATATTGATTGCTTTGTGTGAAAGTTATAGCGTCTACAAACTATGGTATAGATACTGCAATTTACGCCATTTTTTTGCTATACAGCGCTGTGCTAGTTTAACGGACAATTGTACGGTCGAGCAATACGGTATTATAAATGAAATTTATGTTCTTTTTTCACACAAATAGAGCTTTTTGGTGGTATTTGATCATCTGTGACTTTTTATTTTTGGCGCTATAAACAAACAATTTTTTGAAGAAAAAACTTTTTTAAAAAAAAAAACAATATTTTCTCATTTTGGTCATAAAAAATATCCAAAAAAACTAAAATTTCGTCATAAATTTAGGCCAAAATGTATATAGCATCTACAAACTATGGTATAGATAATGGAATTTACACAGCTTTTACTTTCTGACTGCTCATCACATTTCTTGAGGTGCTAAAATACCAGGATAGTACAAACACCCTCAAATGACCTTTTTTTGGAAAGTATACACCCTAAGCTATCTGCTGAGAGGCATATTGAGTCCATGTAAGATTTATTTTTTTCCCACAAGTTTCTGGAACATGACGAAATTTATTTTATTTTTTTTACACAAAGTTGTCGTTTAAATGTATTATTTCTCGCACAAGCCATGGGTATATGTGGAATTACACCCCAAAATACATTCTGCTACTTCTACCGAGTATGGGGATACCACATGTGAGACTTTTTGGGAGCCTAGCCACATACAGGAGCCTGAAATCCAATGACCACTTTGAAAGCCTGAAGGTTTCGAAGGCCCTGACATGCAAGGATAGCACCAAACCCCCCCAAATTACCCCTTTCTGGAAAGTAGATACCCCAAGGAATTTAAAAAGAGGCATGGTGAGTATTTTGCAGATCTAATTTTTTCTCACAAGGTTTTGAAATATAAAAAAATAGAAAAATAGGTTTTTGTTTTTTTTCTTCATTTTCCAAAAAACTTGTGGCAACAAATTAGATCTGCAAAATACTTAGCATGCTTCCTATCAAATTCCTTGGGGTGTCTACTTTCCAAAAAGGTCATTTGGGGGGGTTAGGTGCTATCCTGGCATTTTAGGGCCTCCAAAACTGTGATAGGTAGTCTGGAAGTGTAATGAGGAAATAAAGCCCTTTAAAAGCCTGAAGGTGCTTATTGGATTTTGGGGTCCTGAACTTGGCTAGACTGCCAAAACATCTCTCACATGTTGTACCCCCATACTCATGAGGAGAAGCAGAATGTATTTTGGGGAGTAATTCCACATATAACCATGGCATGTGTGAGCAGTAAATCATTTAAGTGACAATTTTGTCATTTTCCAAAAACTTGTGGTAAAAAAATAAATTCTTCTATTGATTCAACATGCCTCTCAGCATATAGTTTGGGGTGTCTACTTTCCAAAAAGGGGTCGTTTTGGGGGGTGGGGGCATTCTATGCCCAGCATTAGAAGTTTATGCCACACATCATTCACTCTTCTAACCACCTGAAGATCAAGCCTTTTCTGACACTTTTTGTTCACATGAAAAAAATCTGTATTTTTGCTAGGAAATTAATTTCAACCCCCAAAAATTATATATTTTTTTAAAGCAGACACCCTATGAATAAAATGGTGGGTACTACAATTTTTTATAGCACATAGTACTCGCGCAGCGATTTTTCAAAAGCAATTGTTTTAAAAAAATACACTTCTTTACTTTTAATGCACAAAAACACAATATATTGGCAAATTATTTGGTAAGATATAAAAGATGATGGTATGCCGAGTAAATAGATACCAAACATGACATGCTTTAAAACTGCGCATGCCCCGTGCAATGGCGACAAACTGCATACATTTTTAATATCCATAGGCAACTTCTTTAAAAGCTACCATTTTAGATTTACAGAGGAGGTCTAGTGTAAACAAAAACAAAATTGGAGCACAAAACATCATGCCAGTACAGAAGATGCAACGAAAAAAGAATCCGGCAACTCCACCACGGCTGATTCGGCTCGAGCCATCTCCTGGCTTTTCAAGATGGACCTCCAGTGTCAACTGTTGCTGATAAGGCCATTTCATTAGGCCTCTCCAGTGTTGGACCATCCCTATATATCCCTAAAACACTAGACAAGCAACACACCTATCACTCTCCCTACACTTCAATCCCCAATACGTGTAAATTAATTGGTTTACGTGAAAGTTATAGCATTTACAAATGGCGGGAAAGATACAGGGATTTTTTTTATATACTAATAATGGCGGCGATCAACGACTTATGGCGGTGATCAGCGATTTATGACAGTGATCAGCAACTTATGGTGGGACTGCGGCGGACATTTTGACATTGGGGGGGAACTGACTTGGGGTCACTGACATCCCCAGTGACACCAATACAGTGATCAGTGCAAAAAAAAACACTGACGCTGTACTAATGGCACTGGGGAGGAAGGGGTTAACTTTTTTTAGGCAAAGGGTTAACTGTGTGAGGGGAGTGTTGTATTAGTGGGTGGGGGCTGTGTACTTCACAGGAACACACTGATCCCGAGAGCTAAACTCCGCTCTCAGGAACAGTTTGTTAGGAACTGACAGGGAGCAGCGCTGCATTGTAAACAATGCAGCTGTGCTTTGTGTCACTGTTTGCCGGCAATCACCGGGATCCGGTGGGTAATGACCGGCTGAGACCCGGTGATTGACAACAGCAGCCGCGATTGGCGGCACGGGTAGGGTGGTCGCGCGCCCCCTACCTGTTTTGCAAAATGACGTTTTAAAACGTGATTTTGCGCAGCGGTGCCACCCTGTGGCCGTTTTAATACAGTGGCTGGTCGGCAAGCAGTTAACCTAAAACTTTAGTTTAAGATCTGAAAATAAAAAAGATATTTCCTGACTCCTATCCAGAACACTCACATTAAATAAAGACTTAAAATTGGTAATAATACAATCTACAAATGTATGTAATTGCAAAATTTTTTTTTTTCATTACATTTAGCATTGTGTGTCACTCTACACTGTTTTCTTAAAGCGCAACTGTATTATTGACTTAACATTTGAAGAATGACATGTTAAACCCCCTTACTGCCCAGCCTATTTCTCGGAATTAATTTTATATTATATTATAAAATTTTCTTTTGGTGATATTTAATCACTACTGTTTTTTTATTTTATTTTTTTTACTATATAAAGGAAAGAATTCAAATTAAAAAAAAACTGTTTCTCTTAGTTTTTGCCATAAAACTTTGCAAATATTTGATATTTCTTCATAAATTTATGCCAAAATGTATTCTGCTACATTTCTTTAGTAAAAAAAAACCACACAAATATGTGTATATTATTTAGTTTGTTTGAAAGTTATAGAGCCTACAAACTATGGTATATATACTTGTCAAGGATTCGCTTAAAACGATCACCCTGTCACGTGTCCACCACACGCCACGCCCACAGCGACTAGCTAACCGTGACGCACGCGTGCGGCCGCGACAGGGTGGTAAAGAGGGGATAATAAAGGATTTACACTTAAATATCTCAAACCGTATATAAGATCAGCCGTGATACCTTTTCACAGCCCGCACTACCTCTGGCCACCACCAGATGGAGACTCCACTCCAATCCAGCTGGTCGGCCACACACTGGCAGATACGATCTTACATACAACCTGATGCCCTGATTAGAGTTGAGGACCAGCTTAGTAATCACACACCCTTCTAAAGGTCCCTTCAGCTATCCTAGCTTGAACCCCGGTGTTGATAACCCTTCCACTGTCATCACACCCCCACACCAGATGCACCACAAAGGTAGCCTGCCACCACCCAACAGTTTATCCGCAGAATGGTCTGTTGAGACACCACACACACACAGATCTCCGTCTGGCAGATCTGTTACCTTTGCAATCTGCGTGCAATCTGCCCACTCACAGTGCAGTTGCATACAGATTGGCAATGAGCTTAACCGAGCGTTTTAAAGGCACTAAAATACAACACAATATAACCCAATCTAGTCTCACCGATCTAGTCTCTCCGAAGATATGAGCACGTGCTTAAGTACACAGAAGTTCACTAATTAATTTTAAGATTTAATTTCCCAAAGTGGGCAGTGCATAAAATATGTACAAAATATAACAAGTTACATAAAATACAAAAGATATAAGAAGACACACAAATGACTAATTACTATAAAATAAAAGGGAATAAAAAGACAGAATAACACTTTACCCTGCGGCTGGAGCAAGCCAGAAACTTAGCAATCCATTGGTCAATCGAACCAGCTCCGTACGGATCACCCTGTCCAAATGTCCATGCGTTCAATTTATTGCGATTTGGACATGGGCGGGACATTAGTCTTCGGCCAATTGACTCTGGGGGAGGTGGTCCTGACCTGCCCACAAGAGGTACTGTGTATGGACCTGCCCAAGTTCAATTGGGCCGAGACTGGCCTGAACACCAAGTCGGGGATTGGATTTCTGACACCGGCGCATCAGCCCGATCGCAACAGTACCAAACACCATCCGACTGTCGCACCCCCGCGTCATCTAACCCTTCCATGCATTTCCCTGGCTTCCTCCCCAAGCCACTAATATTTTGGCTTTTATAAGAGATTAAACATACTTCTTTGATGTGAATATTACTTATAGAACTTTCTACAAAAGGCAGACAGTCTGTCTGCTGTCACTGACTTTCCCAGAAGGTGATAACCTGATTGACACACAAAAGTTGTCACCTCCAGGAACCTGGCTTTAGACTAATTAATGCTAAATGATGATTGGGTCTGTAAGGCCTATTGAGGAATTGTGTATACATACACATCTGACCCCAGACCATTTGTTTGTATCTTCTATTAATTTCCCTACTGCCCAGGGGCTCAATGTACATCCTTAATGACCAGACTGTTCCTGCACACACCTTTGTAATGAAAGGGCCTGACATAATCTAATCTACTCAACCTGTCATGGCTATGATTCCATATTTCCACTCAAATCTTACATGTCCGTTACAATAAATCTTACATGTACATTACAATACTGGATGTTTAAAATTTGTCAACCCTGAAGTTCTGACTGCCTATCCCAATTTTTGAGGCCCCGAAATGTCAGGACAGTGAAAATACCCCCCAAATGACCCATTTTTGAGAAATAGATGCTCCAGAGGAATTTAGTAAGAAGCATTGTAGGTTTTCCTGAAGTTTTAAATTTTGCGCCACAATTTTTTGAAAATTGAAGTAAATACATTTTTATTTTATTTCACAAAGTTGTAATTTTAAACACTTATTTCTCATAGGAATACTTACAATTGCACCCCAAAAAAACATTATTCTACTTCTCCCGAGTGTTGGGATACCACCTAAGTGAGACCTTTTTTTTGCAGCCTAGGGGCCCAAAATCCAAGGATGACCTTCAAGCTTTCAATGAACATAAATTCAGCATTTGTTTCCTGACTACCTATCGTATGTTTGGAGGCCCTACAGTGCCAGGACAGCAAAAACACCCACAAACTTACCACATTTTGGAAAGCAAAAGTATTGTTTAAGAGGCGTTGTTGAGGCTTTTGAATATTTCATTTCTTGCCACACCTTTTTTGGAAAAAGAAGAAAGTTGTCAATTATTAACATATTTGTAACAAACAATACTGTATGGGCATACTTAGAATTACACCCCAAATCACATTCTACTTTTTCTCCTGAGTTTGGGAATACCATATATCTGAGACTTTTCCGCAGTTTATCCTCATAGAGGGGCTTAAAAATCAAGAAGCAACTTTCAAGGGGCATAAATTTGAAGATATAATTTTTTGCCACAAAGTTTTGGAAAAGGCAGAGAGAAAATGGAATTGTATTTTTTTACACAAAGTTATACATTTTTTTTCCTTTTTATTACTTTTTCATTATAAATACAACAAATTTTCAAAACACATCAAACACAATTTCCAGAACATATTTACATTTTACCTTCCCCTCTCCCCTCCCCCCCTGCCCACCTCACCCATCACCTCCTCACATTTCTTTTCCTATATGTTTCATATCTATTCCATTATTTACTCCTACTGTTATTACTTCTTTACTCCTTTCTCCTTCACTACTTTCCAACTACAATTAGGGAGCTTGTTTTTTTCTTTACCAGTCCCTTTTTTGCTCACTAATAAATCCGCAATATCTCTTAGACGTTTTAAAGTCCTCTCATCTGCCCCAGGTTTTCTTATATTTTTAATTTTTTTCCTGTCCTGTATGATCTAATTCCTCCATTCTTTGTATATACTCCACTCTAATTATCCAGTCTTTTAATTTTGGGGTTTCCTGTGTCTGCCAGAATCTAGGGATTAGTCTTTTTGCCGCATTTAATAAGTAAAATATCATCATGCTCTTATATTGTTTCATTGTATACTCTGAATTGTGAAATAAACATACTGAGGGGTCCTTCAATACACTAATACCTGTTATCGCTTGTATTTGTTGTATTACTCCTCGCCAAAATTCCTGCATTTTAGGACATTCTCACCAAATATATGCCATTGTACCCTTCATCCCACATCCCCTCCAACATAAAAGTGAACCTTGCTAAACATTTGTAGTTCATTTCTACTATTTTCATATCTACCACGCCGTGTACTAATGTAAATATTTTTTTTTTTATCTTGTCCGTTTCGTTTTGTTCCAAGCTCCTTTTCCCACTTTTCAATGAATGGTGGGGGAGTTAATCCAGATAAATCAGTAAGAATCAAATATCTGAGAAGTAACATGTTTTCGTATTGTATCCTTACTGTCAGGAATGGACTTGCCAATAGTGGTGGGAAATATTTTATTTTATAATGTAAGCTTACAAAACCACCCAACTTAAACTATTTTTTTTACAAAAGTACAAAAAAATTGCAAATAAATAAATAAATAAGTACAAACATAATCACTACGCATAACTGAAAGTCCAGAATTTCCTGGGGAAAGAAACAGCAAACCATATGGCTTTAAATGGCCCAAACATAAGAGTCCATAACCTTGCAAAGAAGGCATATACATCCAGACCTATATAGTCATGGAGGAGACAACAGGCCTGACACCCCACTGAGCAGGACAACAGGCCCAATGCCCCCAACATGTATCTACAAGGCCTTTATGGCCAACAACATTTAGCCACCATGCATGACTGAAAACCCAGAACTTCCTGGGGAAAGAAAAACATAGAATATGGCATATGACCTATGGCCCATTACATAAGAGTCCATACATAAGAGTCCATAACCTGCAAAGCAAAAGGACTTATGCAACCAGACCTATACGGACATGGAGAAGACAACAGGCCTGACGCCCCACAAAGCAGGACAACAGGCCCAATGCCCCCAACATGTATCCACAAGGCATTTATGGCCCAAAATATAATCACTATACGTGACAGAAAGTCCAGAATTTCCTGGGGAAAGAAACAAGCATAATTACCACAACACATGGCTTTAATGGCCCAAAAGTAAGGGTCCATAAACTGCAAAGAAAGAACATATGCCTCCAGGCCTACATAGTCATGAAGGGAACAACAGGCCCGGCGCCCCCACCATGCATACACAAGGCCTCTATGGCCTATATGGCCAAACCCAAAAGGATCAAATACAATTTCCAACCTCCTGCTGCAAAAGGCCTTTATGGCCTAAATCCAAGACTCAACCAAGAACCCACCAAGATAGATAATACAAAACTCCAAGAGGAAGACTAAAAAACACAGACCCTCAGTACCTGCAACCCTTCTTCCAAAAACAAATCCACAACTACAAAAAACCTAAGGGGGTGCAAAGAGAAGAAACAGGGATAGCTACCACCACCGGAGATCAACAGGCAGCAGCTACAGGCCTGATGTTCCTCCACGCCTCCAACCAAGCCTTTCGCCGCCATCGGTCTTTCTCAAGACCCCGAATTTTCCCAACCTCACCAAGAATGCCACACACCACCACCTGGACAGGGAGGACTTTTTTCCGAATGGAAACCTGACACCGTGCATTCCACGTGTAATAACGGACCACTAAACTAACTAGAAACAAGGTGTCTAAATCAAAACCTGAGCGGCTTTCAAATGCTCCATACACCCACTCCGCATAAGACATGCAGTGGAGGAAAGAGACACCCAAAGCTCCACCCACCTCTTTGTACACTTCAACGTTAAAGGGGCACTGAAGCAAGAAGTGGTCCATACTCTCCACTTCACCCCCACACTCCACCCTCGGACAACCACGGTCATCCAGAGGGCGGCACTTCAGGTTGCCCCTTACGTAAAGCCTGCCATGGAAGCCGAGCCAGGCCTGGTCCCTCAACTTCAGGGGGATCCGCTCCAGATTTAATAAACGCAAACCCTTCCTCATGATATGGCCTGGGCAATCTTTCAGGGCCAATGGTGCATGGAAAGCGGTAGCCACAATCCTCTCACCCAGGAGTTTCTTAGGGAGGGACCTGACCTCCGCCGTCACATGCCACCGCCGGAGTAACTTCAGGCACGGGGCCACGTAAGCCGAGAGCTTACCGTGCTTGACCCGCAGGCTTCTCACTGGCCCGCCACTCTCCCAACTGTTCAGAAAGGGTCCAAACCAGGCACGAAAAAGTCCTACCCATGCAGGCGGTCTCTCTGCCAACATGCTACCAAAGTTATGTTTCAAGAACATCAGAGAGAAAAAAACTACCGGGTTGACCATACCTAGGCCACCCTCCCGCCTGGATGAATAAGTTACGTTCCGCTTAACAAGGTTTAGCGTATTTCCCCATAATATCTGGAAGAAACAGCTGTAAACCCTCGTATAGAGTGATTCTGGCAAGAGACAGATGTAACTGACACACAGAAATACCGGAATCAGGAAAGTCTTGATCAGGTCAACCCTTTCCCTTAAGGAGAGCCGCCACCCCTTCCAGCATCTGACCTTGACCTCTGCATCAGACAACTTGGCTTCCCAGTTTAACTTGCCATAATCGGCATGGCCAAAATTGATGCCCAAAATTTTTATGCTTGGCTGAGGCACCGGTAAGGTGTCCGGGAGCGAGAAGCTCTCACCCTCTCTACCCATCCAGAGAACTTCACATTTGTCCTGGTTGACCTTGGAGCCAGACGCCTCGGCATACTGTTCCATCACTGAGCCCACCTCCTGCGCCTCCTCAGACCCAGAGATGAAAACAGAAACGTCATCAGCATAAGCTACAACCTTCAGGGGCGGACTCCCAGCAGCACCCCCCCGTCACCCCGCCCAATGCTCCACCATCTAGCCTCCTGACGAAGGGGTCAATGGCAAAGACGTAGAGCAAGGGGCTCAGAGGGCACCCCTGGCGCACCCCAGATCCAACCCCAAAAGGCTGCCCAACCCAGCCATTCACCAACATGAAGCTCTCAGCCTCCCTATACAATGTTTTTAACCAGCCAATAAACCTCCCTTCCAAGCCGTACCGGTCAAGGAGACACCAGAGGTACTCATGGTTGACACGATCAAAGGCCTTTGCCTGATCCACTGCCAGCAAGAACTTTCCCCATCCTTCAGCCTTACAACGCTCCAGAGCCTCCCGGACAGATAACACCGCTGTAAAGGTACTCCTGCCCTGGACCGAGCAATGCTGCTGACGAGAAAGCAGACCCTCTGCCACTGACGACAAGCGCCAGAACAAGATCTTAGCCAGAATCTTTCTATCGACATTGAGAAGGCTAATGGGGCGCCAGTTCTCAATAACCGAAGGATCCTTACCCTTTGCCAGAAAAATCACAGCAGACTGCCTCATGGAGGGAGGGAGGGACCCCTCACTCATACAGCAATTATACACCTCTGCTAGGCGAGGTGCCAGGCTAGATTTGAAGGTCTTAAAAAATTCAGCTGTCAACCCGTCTGGCCCAGGAGTTTTCTTAATGGTCAGACTATTAATGGCCTTAGTCACCTCCTCTGCGGTAATTTCTCCTGTCAAACTTGTAGGCAGAACATTACTCTCCAAACCTGGTGTAGATTCCAAGAAGCTCAACATCCTTGCCCAGTTAAGGCACTTCTCACTCAGTAAGTCCTTGTAAAAATCCCTAGAGACCTCCAGAATCCCTGACCTGGATCTTATCAGGGACCCCGTACTATCCCTCAAGGCAGAGACCATCCTAATTGCTGCACCCTGTTTGTAATTCTGAAAAGGGTCGGGCGAGTGGTACTTCCCATAATCCCTTTCCAGAACCAAAGAGGCACGCCGATCGTACTGGTATTTACTGAGGAGAAGTTTGACCTAGGAGATTGCCCCAAAATCTCCACCGCTAGAAACAAGGCGATCGAGCTTCCTCCGTAACCGTTGGTAGGCGATATATTTATCACGCTGCTTTTTTTTACCTATGGCCTTGAAAAACCTGCTGATCTGCACCTTAGTAAGCTCCCACCACTCCGACTTACTGTTGCAGAAATCCAGCACCGTCTCCTGAGCCTGAAAGAACACCTCGAAAGATTGTCTCACCTCCTCGTCCTCCAGCAGAGACGAATTCAGCCTCCAGATGCCCCTTCCTCTCTGGGGCGTGTCTGAAACATTTAAAACCACAGTAAGCATAAAGTGATCGGAGAACTCCACCGCCCAACACTCAGGTGCTGAGAAGGCAGAGTCATCCTTCAAAAAAAACCTATCTATTCTACTCTGGCTGCTACCTCTCCTATACGTGTACCCAGTGCTGTCCGGATTGCTTTTAATCAAAGCATCTACCAGACCTGCTTCCCTGACTATAGAATTAAGAAAAACGCTATCATTAGAGATGAGCGAAGTATTCAAAAATTCGATTCGACTGATTCGGCGAATTCGTGAAAAAAATTCGATTCGAGTCGAATATATTCGCTGCGAATTTAACTTATAAAAGGGTGTTTCTAGGCTTCAGAGAGCCTTTATATTAGTGCAGAACACTGTACCTTTAATTTAAATGCCCTTGGAGTCTGCTGGGGAAGAGAAATAATACTGTAAGTCAGTATGACATGCAGATGAGTGCCGTCGATCTTAGAATCACCGCACACTTCACTCATTTGGGCAGTCATGGGGCAAAAACCAGAGTGTGGAGCCACAGTGTGGCGGTGGAGGCAGCAGCAATGGGAGGCCATACAGCACCCTATGACAAAATGGAAACCACCAGCAGTGTGAGGAGACCTGAAAGTGGCACATTGCAGAGTGTGGCGATGGAGACAGCAGCAATGGGAGGCCGTACAGGGACCCACGCTGCTGGTGGAGCTGCCACTGCTCCTACCACCCCACCCCTCCCCTGCTGCCATGGCAGCGGAATGCGAGCGCACAGGGCCCACAGTGTCTGAGGATGGACGTTGGCGCAGAAAGGCAGAGACCAACTGACTACATAGGTGGTTTTTATAGTACGTAATTTTGGCCTCCCTCTCAGCAGGTGTGAAAAAGGCCACCATTTTGGAACGGTAGCGAGGGTCCAACAAGGTGGACAGCCAAAAGTCATCCCTCTGTCTGATGGTTATTATTCGGCTGTCGCTACGCAAGCAACCGAGCATGCTATGGGCCATTTGTGCCAAGGAATGCGAGGGACTCCCAGCCTCCATCTCCACAGCATACTGCCACGGTGCGTCTGGGTCCTCTGTCTCCTCCTCCTCCTCCTCTACCAGATGCTCCTGCTCCTCCACTCCTGTCCGCTGAGTGGAAAAACCACCCATTTCACTCAATAATTCCTGAGCACCAATGTCCTCCTCTACCTCCTCCTCTTCTTCCTGTCCTGCCCCCACAGGGGTCATGTGGCGTTGAGATCTGTGCGCTACGTCTACCGCACCCTGACCAGCCATTGTTAACAGCATTTGTTCCAGGACGTGCAACAGAGGAATGACGTCGTTCATCCCATAGTCCTGCCGACTCACGAATAGCGTGGCCTCCTCAAAGGGCCTGAGCAAGCGGCAGGTGTCACGCATGAGCTGCCAATGGCTGACATCTAAGTTACACAGGGGAGTACCTTTATCCGCTTGTAACATCAGGAAATCGGTGATGGCCTTTCGCTGTTCGTAAAGGCGGTCTAACATATGTAGGGTTGAATTCCACCTTGTTGCAACGTCACAGCATGAGGAGTCGGTACAGGGGCCCATGGCAGATTAGGGGCCTGGCCGCAGCAATGTGAGGCCCGTAATCTGCCAGCACCCTATGACAAAATGGAACCCAGCAGCAGTGTGAGGACACCTGAAAGTGGCACATGGCAGAGTGTGGCGATGGAGACAGCAGCAATGGGAGGCCGTACAGGGACCCATGAGACACTGTGGACCTGGCAGCAGCGTGAGGAGGCGGTACAGGGGCCCATGGCAGATTAGGGGCCTGGCCGCAGCAATGTGAGGCCCGTAATCTGCCAGCATCC
This sequence comes from Staurois parvus, assembly GCF_062004578.1. Taxonomy (NCBI): domain Eukaryota; kingdom Metazoa; phylum Chordata; class Amphibia; order Anura; family Ranidae; genus Staurois; species Staurois parvus. The sequence goes on along the minus strand of NW_028318704.1, from coordinate 92,888 downwards.
TATGACAAAATGGAACCCAGCAGCAGTGTGAGGAGACCTGAAAGTGGCACATGGCAGAGTGTGGCGATGGAGACAGCAGCAATGGGAGGCCGTACAGGGACCCATGAGACACTGTGGACCTGGCAGCAGTGTGAGGAGGCGGTACAGGGGCCCATGGCAGATTAGGGGCCTGGCCGCAGCAATGGGAGGCCCGTAATCTGCCAGCATCCTATGACAAAATGGAACCCAGCAGCAGTGTGAGGAGACCTAAAAGTGGCACATGGCAGAGTGTGGCGATGGAGACAGCAGCAATGGGAGGCCGTACAGGGACCCATGAGACACTGTGGACCTGGCAGCAGTGTGAGGAGGCGGTACAGGGGCCCATGGCAGATTAGGGGCCTGGCCGCAGCAATGTGAGGCCCGTAATCTGCCAGCATCCTATGACAAAATGGAACCCAGCAGCAGTGTGAGGAGACCTGAAAGTGGCACATGGCATGACACACTGTGGACCTGGCAGCAGCATGAGGAGGCGGTACAGGGGCCCATGGCAGATTAGGGGCCTGGCAGCAGCTATGGGAGGCCCGTTATCTGCCAGCACCCTATGACAAAATGGAACACACTAGCAGTGTGAGGAGACCTGAAAGTGGCACATGGCATGACACACTGTGGACCTGGCAGCAGCATGAGGAGGTGGTACGGGGGCCCATGGCAGATTAGGGGCCTGGCAGCAGCAATGGGAGGCCCGTAATCTGCCAGCACTCTATGACAAAATGGAACACAGCAGCAGTGTGAGGAGACCTGAAAGTGGCACATGGCATGACACACTGTGGACCTGGCAGCAGCATGAGGAGGCGGTACGGGGGCCCATGGCAGATTAGGGGCCTGGCAGCAGCTATGGGAGGCCCGTAATCTGCCAGCACCCTATGACAAAATGGAACACAGCAGCAGTGTGAGGAGACCTGAAAGTGGCACATGGCATGACACACTGTGGACCTGGCAGCAGCATGAGGAGGCGGTACAGGGGCCCATGGCAGATTAGGGGCCTGGCAGCAGCTATGGGAGGCCCGTAATCTGCCAGCACCCTATGACAAAATGGAACACACCAGCAGTGTGAGGAGACCTGAAAGTGGCACATGGCATGACACACTGTGGACCTGGCAGCAGCATGAGGAGGCGGTACGGGGGCCCATGGCAGATTAGGGGCCTGGCAGCAGCAATGTGAGGCCCGTAATCTGCCAGCATCCTATGACAAAATGGAACCCAGCAGCAGTGTGAGGAGACCTGAAAGTGGCACATGGCAGAGTGTGGCGATGGAGACAGCAGCAATGGGAGGCCCGTAATCTGCCAGCACTCTATGACAAAATGGAACACACCAGCAGTGTGAGGAGACCTGAAAGTGGCACATGGCAGAGTGTGGCGATGGAGACAGCAGCAATGGGAGGCGGTACAGGGACCCATGACACACTGTGGACCTGGCAGCAGCATGAGGAGGCGGTACAGGGGCCCATGGCAGATTAGGGGCCTGGCAGCAGCTATGGGAGGCCCGTAATCTGCCAGCACCCTATGACAAAATGGAACACACTAGCAGTGTGAGGAGACCTGAAAGTGGCACATGGCATGACACACTGTGGACCTGGCAGCAGCATGAGGAGGCGGTACGGGGGCCCATGGCAGATTAGGGGCCTGGCAGCAGCAATGGGAGGCCCGTAATCTGCCAGCACTCTATGACAAAATGGAACACAGCAGCAGTGTGAGGAGACCTGAAAGTGGCACATGGCATGACACACTGTGGACCTGGCAGCAGCATGAGGAGGCGGTACGGGGGCCCATGGCAGATTAGGGGCCTGGCAGCAGCAATGGGAGGCCCGTAATCTGCCAGCACCCTATGACAAAATGGAACACACCAGCAGTGTGAGGAGACCTGAAAGTGGCACATGGCAGAGTGTGGCGATGGAGACAGCAACAATGGGAGGCGGTACAGGGGCCCATGGCAGATTAGGGGCCTGGCAGCAGCAATGGGAGGCCCGTAATCTGCCAGCACCCTATGACAAAATGGAACCCACCAGCAGTGGAGCTGGTGCTCTACTCCGTGGCCGTTTGCCTCCACTGACACTGCTGCGACCCTGCTGCCTCCTGGGCAACCCACCGACTGTTTTGCTCGCTGCCAAGCTGGCACCCTCTTCTCCTGATGATGCGGAAGCAATAGCCTGATGACGACGAGGCTGCCAAGTGCGATCAGCCTCATCATCATCAATTAGGGTCTCCGCCTCACTACTAGCCCCCTCGGCTGCGTGTGGGTCAGGAGACAGACCTGTCTTTAGACCGGCTACCGAGCCACTCTCCTCGCCAGTACTTCTTCGCCTGGCTGCTGAAGAGGCGGATGTCTCCCTCAGTAACAATTCTGTGTCCCTCAGTAACAATTCTGTGTCTGTCCCTGAGTAACAATTCTGTGTCCCTCAGTAACAATTCTGTGTCTGTCCCTGAGTAACAATTCTGTGTCTGTCCCTGAGTAACAATTCAGTGTCTGTCCCTGAGTAACAATTCAGTGTCCCTAATAACGTTTCTGTGTCCCTAAGTAACGGTTCTGTGGCCCTAAGTAACGTTTCTGTGGCCCTAAGTAACGTTTCTGTGGCCCTAAGTAACGTTTCTGTGGCCCTAAGTAACGATTCTGTGGCCCTAAGTAATGTTTCTGTGGCCCTAAGTAACGATTCTGTGGCCCTAAGTAACGTTTCTGTGGCCCTAAGTAACGTTTCTGTGGCCCTAAGTAACGTTTCTGTGGCCCTAAGTAACGTTTCTGTGGCCCTAAGTAACGATTCTGTGGCCCTAAGTAACGATTCTGTGGCCCTAAGTAACGATTCTGTGGCCCTAAGTAACGTTTCTGTGTCCCTAAGTAACGTTTCTGTGTCCCTAAGTAACGTTTCTGTGTCCCTAACTCTCTCCCTCAATACAGCCAGGTCTGCCTCTCTTGAATGACTGGAGGCAAATGGAGAATTCTAAAATGGCCGCCATTTATAGCTCGACCATTACACAGTGCTGGCTTGCTGGCTGCTGATTGGCTAATGCGATCACATGTCATGAATGAATGCATTATGGGTCAGCGCGCCTTGTCTGCGCGCCTTCCCAGACATCCCCGCTCCGTCGCCGCACATGTCGCCGCCATTTTAGGAAAAATTTCGATTTGCGCATCCGAAGTATGCTAATTTTCGGATTCGGCGCGAATCGAAATTTTTCTAATATTCTAAACGAATTCCACTTCGCCTAGTTCGATTCGCTCATCTCTAGCTATCATACCCCAGGTGGTCGATGAAGCCCCTTCTGTCCTTGGGCCTAGTTATGGTGTTGAAGTCACCTCCAAAGACCACCTGTCGGGATGTAAAAAGAAAAGGTTTGATCCTTGTGAAAAGGTACTTCCTATCCCACTTGGACTGCGGCCCATAGATATTAATCAGGCGCAGCTCCTGCCCCCTCACAAGGACATCCAGGACCAAACATCTACCAATCTCAACCTCAAAAGCCCGCCGGCACGTTACCATCTCGGAAAAAAGGACCGTGACTCCGCTGTAAGGCTCAGCCGCAAGAGACCAGTAGTATGGCCCACGCCTCCACTCCCTCTTGGCCAGATGGATATCAGCCAAGGTGGGCAGCCTGGTCTCTTGCAAAAAGAAAATATCAGCATCCATCTCACTGATCAAAAATAGGGCTGTCTCTCTTGCACTTACAGATCTTAGGCTGGCAACGTTAATAGTTGCCACCTTTAGCGGAGTGGGAACTGCCATCAAGGAGTCTGAGGCTGAGAAAGGCGTTTTTTAACCTTCCTCTTGGACTTCTCGGCAGGATCCCTCACTCCCTCCACAGCACCACCTACCTCCCCTTCCTCCATCGGAGAAGCGGGGTCACTCAAGACCTCCCCCTTCTCCCCCGACAGAGCCCCAAACTTATTACCCAGGGCCAGGTCCTCCACCTCAAGAGAGGAGGCCGACCCTGCAGTGGAGAGGGCAGGCCTATTCCGCCTCCTCACCACTGACCACTGACCACTCGCTGTCCTCCTGGGCCTTATCCTGCCCACTCTGAACAGGACCCTGGTCCTCCTGGGGAGCCCCCCCTGACCTACCCCTCCGCCTACGAGGAAGAAGGACCGGGGGAGCCAGTACGACAGGCCCAGATTTTGCCTCCACCACTCCCGCCCCTTTGGCAGCCTCTGCCAACTTCCTCCCTCCCTTAGGGGCAAGAACCGGTACCACAGAAGGAACTACAGGAGCCACTACTGTATCTGACTCAACCGGGGCAACTACAACTGAAGACACCTCAGACCCATCCTCCCTGCCTCCAGAAGCTGCTGCAGAGGCCAAGCTGGCCCTCTCCGTCACCAATTCAGCTTCCTCAGCATCCATACGGTCTAATTCTGCAGCTAGCTCATCCTCCGGTAAATTTCGGAGGGCCTCCGGGCACTGATTATATGAGTGCCCCGTGGTGCCACACAGATTACATTTTATTACATTGCAGTCCTTAGCCAGGTGACCAATCTCTTGGCATAGTGAACACCTGATGACTGGACAAGTGGCTGCAAAGTGCCCCTTAGCCCCGCACCTATGGCACACCCGGGGCTGACCAGCATAGAACACGATCAACCGGTCCCGCCCCAGGAAGGCAGAGGAGGGGATGTGTTGTAAGACATTACCCTCCACCCTCAGATGAACATTGGCCGTCCACCCACCCGTCCATATTTTCCTGTCATCCAGGATTTTCTGCAGAGGCCCCAAGACATCTCCAAACCTTCCCAACCAGACAACAATATCGGAAACTGGAATTCACTCGTTCCTAACCAGAATCGTTACTTTTTTGATGACATTCTGGCGAGAAACAAGCTTGGTAGTTAGCCCCTCCCACCTAGGACTACGGGCATAAGTGAACTCATATTTCTGCCAAAAAAGATCGAATAGGTCAGCCCTCGTAAAGGATAGATCATATTCGCCCGTCCCCACAATAAAGGCAAATATGCCCACCGCAGGGAAACCCATCTCCAAGATGCGGTCAATGACCTTTCTACGCCCCAGGGATGGGCCCGTCCCTGTCCACTTAAGCTGCACTACATTCCTACGCGCAGCTGACATAGGCAGGTTCCCTGCCCGTGACTGGGGTACCCCCAAGGCCCCCTGACCCCCCCTTAACACTGCTGAGTAACTCAAAGCAGGTCTTGACACAGGAACCTCAGCCACAGCAGGACCAGACACCTGGGGACCTGCAACCGGGGCAACAGAAACCTGGGGATTTAGCCCGGGCAGGCCCTGCTCAACAGCAGCCTGGGCCCTAGGACCCTCATCACTGACAGGGGGACACACCACAACAGACCCTTGCACAGCCTGTCCACCACCATGCAAAACACCCGGGACCCCCCCCAAGGGACTGTGCTCAGATAAGACCTGAACCGGGGCCAAGACCGGGACAGATACACCATCCCCAGGAACCTCAGCAGGGACCCGTTCTACAGACACAACAGCCGACACTTTACCAGCCTCCCCCGCGACATCAGCCGCTTCGTTCCCCAGTCCCCTGGAGTCCTGCGGTACGTCCTCCGCCAGCGGTTCCCCCGCTTTCGCCAGCAATTCACCTTCCACAGAGCTAGGCATCCGTTGCAGCTTCACAAACATGGCCCGCTCCCACAGAACAGGTCTTAATGGCTTCCATGACGTCACTTCCGCTTCCTCCTCCTCTGACTCGGCCGACGTGAACCGGAAGTTGTCCGCCCGATATTCCAGCCCTGTCTCCATTGCAAAGCAGAGCTCTCCCACAGCCTCCGCCTCCTCCATCTGTGAACCCCAATCGGCTGGCTGCTGCTGCCGGGGGGGGGGGAGGGAACCAGAATCTCCCATGTCCTCACCGGCCTCGGCGTTTTCCTTATTAGGAACTTCACTCTGCTGGGTAGATGCAGTGTGCTCAGGCACCTGCTTCTGCTCCCCATCGGTCAATGGCGTCTCCGACAGCTCCTCCATTGAGGAGACAATCTCAACTGGGCCCCTCACAGCAGCCACTCTTCTGCTCCTTGCAGCCTTGAAGCGGGTCTCGTTCTGATACTTCTCCCTTAGTACTCCACTCTTCTTTTTCAAGGCTGCCACATACTTGCTTTGGAGGGCCACCCGCTTTTCCAATGCCTCCAGGCCTGGCTTCATCAACTGGCGTTTTGTGCTCCAGACTCTGTCATATGACTGACGGAACTTTTTAAGCTCCAGACTCAATTTCTCCAACTTTGTTTCCTCCTTCTCTATCATGCTGATACGGGTTACCAACCGGTCGCGGTACACGCTGCCATCTTCCCCCTTCCTTGGGGCTGTTCCCAGGTCCTCTATGGCTGGAAAATCGCGACCGGTACTAGGCTCCTCCAGGGGCATATCAACGCTGGACCCAAGCCCAGGATCCGCCATCCTCCCTGGGCTGGGCAGGGCACTTTAGCCCCAGGCTTCTCAGGCCTACCTGGAGCTCAGCAGAGCACAGTCCAACACAGCCTCTCCACACGCTGTCAGGAATGACTCACCACAGGGCTCACCTGTGGTGATCCAATGCCTGATGACCCAGTGCCCGCTGTCGTGCCTGATGACTCGATGCCCGCTGTCGAGCCAGACGATCCAATGCCTGATGACCCAGTGCCCGCTGTCATACCTGGTGACCCGATGCCCGCTGTCGAGCCAGATGGCCCGGTGCCCGCCGCTCCACTTGGGGGCCGGTGCCTGCCGCCCTGCCTGGGGGCCCAGTGCCCGCCGCTCTTCCTGGGGGCCCGGTGCCCGCCGCCCTGCCTGGGGGCCCGGTGCCCACCCCTCCGCCTGGTGGCCCGGTGCCCGCCGCTCCGCCTGGTGGCCCGGTGCCCGCCGCTCCGCCTGGTGGCCCGGTGCCCGCCGTTTCGCCTGGTTGCCCGGTGCCTGCCGCCGTGCCTGGTTGCCCGGTGCCTGCCGCCCTGCCTGGGGGCCCGGTGCCTGCCGCCCTCCCTGGGGGCCCGGTGCCCGCCGCTCCGCCTGGGGGCCCGGTGCCTGCCGCCCTGCCTAGTTGCCCGGTGCCTGCCGCCCTGCCTGGTTGCCCGATGCCCGCCCCTCTGCTTGGGGGCCCGGTGCCTGCCGCTCCGCGTGGGGGCCCGGTGCCCGGCGCTCCGCCTGGTGGCCTGGTGCCCGGCGCTCTGCCTGGTGGCCCGGTGCCCGCCGCTCCACCTGGGGGCCCGGTGCCTGCCGCTCTGCCTGGTTGCCTGGTGCCTGCCGCTCTGCCTGGTTGCCCGGTGCCTGCTGACCTGCCTGGTTGCCCGGTGCCTGCCGCCCTGCCTGGTTGCCCGGTGCCCGCCGCTCCGCCTGGGGGCCCGGTGTCTGACGCTCTGCCTGGGGGCCCGGTGCCTGCCGCCCTGCCTGGTCGCCCGAAGTGCCTCCGTCCGGTGTCCAGCCCGAAGTGCCTCCGTCCGGTGCCCAGCCCGAAGTGCCTCCGTCCGGTGCCCAGCCCGAAGTGCCTCCGTCCGGTGCCCAGCCCGAAGTGCCTCCGTCCGGTGCCCAGCCCGAAGTGCCTCCGTCCGGTGCCCAGCCTGAAGTGCCTCCATCCGGTGCCCAGCCCGATGTGCCAGTCTTTGATATCCCGCCAGTCACCGGACCCAGGCGGTGGAAAATTTTGCTCAGCTAGGAGTGTTTGGAGCGTCCTGAGGCCGCTCCTTGAGGGGGGGATACTGTCAGGAATGGACTTGTCAATAGTGGTGGGAGATTTTTTATTGTAAAAAATCTTGCAACCAGCATACATTTTCTTATAAAAGTACAAATAAATAAATAAATAAACACATGGCCACACATCCGGCCTTAAATACAATTACACAAGGTTACTTCACCATGAAAGAAAACGTATCATAAAAGGAAATGCAAACACATTTCAAAACAAAAAAAAAAAAAAAAAAAAAAAAAAAAAGGCCTTTATGGCTTTATACTAAATAGCTATATTGGAGCCTTTCAGGCGCTACCTATAACACTATAACAGTAACAATACATAAATCCAAGGCTAAGAAACATAGATCTTCGGATGCACAAAGCCTCTCTTAAAAATTCTTCTTCACAAATCTAGGGGAGTAAAACACACAGGAAGAAAGAAAGAACAGAATCCACACCCAGAGATCAACAGACTGCGACTACAGACCTGATATTCCTCCACGCCTTTATCCAGGCCCTTCGCCGCAGCCTGTCTTTCTCAAGACCCCGAATTTTCCCAACCTCACCAAGAATGTCATACACCACCACCGAAACAGGAAGGACTTTCTGCCGAAGGGAGACCTGACACCGTGCGTTCCAGGTGAAATATCGGACCACTAGACCAACTAAAAAAAGAGTGTCAAAATCAAACCCCACACGTCTTTCAAAAGCCCCATATACCCACTCCGCATAAGACATGCGGTGCAGGAACGGGATGTCTAGAGCCCTCCCCACCTCTTTGTACACCTCTATATTGAAGGGGCACTGAAGCAAGAAATGGTCCATAGATTCCACTTCACCCCCACACTCCGCCCTCGGACAACCGCGGTCATCCAGAGAACGGAACTTCAAGTTCCCCCTCACATATAGCCTGCCATGGAACGCAAGCCAGGCCTGGTCCCTAAATTTCAAGGGAATCCTTTCCATGTTTATCAATCTTAAACCCTCCCGCAAACTATGGCCTGGGCAATCCTTCAAGGCCAGAGGTGCATGAAAAACGGTGGCCACGACCCTCTCCCTGAGAGATCTCCCAGGAAGCGATCTGACCTCCTCCGCTGTCACACACCACCGCCTAAGAATTTTCAAGCTCGGGGCAACATAAGCCGGGAGCTTACCGTGCTTGACTCTCAGGCTTTTCACTGGCCCGCCACTCTCCCAACAGTTCAGAAAAGGTCTAAACCACATCAGAAATAAACCTACCCATGCAGGCGGCCTCTCTTTCAGCATGTTACCAAAATTATGTTTAATGAACATTACAGAGAAGAAAACGATCGGGTTGACCATTCCTAAGCCACCCTCCCGCCTGGGTCGATAGGTCACATTCCGCTTCACGAGGTTCAGCCTGTTTCCCCATAATAGCTGGAAAAAACAGCTGTAGACCCTTGTGTAGAGAGACTCTGACAAGAGACAGACATAACTGACGTACAAAAAGACCGGAATCAAGTAAGTCTTAATTAGGTCGACCCTTTCCCTTAAGGAGAGCCGCCACCCCTTCCAGCATCTCACCTTGACCTCGGCATCAGACAACCTGGATTCCCAGTTTTCTTTACCATAATCATCAGGGCCAAAAGTGATGCCTAACACTTTGATCTTCGACTGGGGCACTGGGAAGGCTTCCGGAAGTGAGAAGTTCTCACCATCCCTACCCATCCAGAAAACTTCACACTTGTCACGATTAATCTTGGAGCCTGATGCCTCCGCATACTGCTCCATCTCCGAAACCACCACCTGCGCCTCCTCAGCCCCAGAGATAAAAACAGACACATCATCAGCATAGGCTACAACCTTCAAAGGCGGCTCACCAGTTGCGCCCACCAGCACCCCAGCCAAAACCCCGCCATCTAGCCTCCTGATGAAGGGGTCGATGGCAAAAGCATAAAGCAAGGGGCTCAGCGGACACCCCTGGCGCACCCCTGAGCCTACCCTGAAAGGCTGCCCAACCCAACCGTTAACCAGCATGAAGCTCTCTGCCCCTTTGTACAATGTCTTTAGCCATCCAATGAACCTCCCTTCCAGGCCATACCGGTCAAGGAGACGCCAGAGGTACTCGTGGTCCACCCGATCAAACGCCTTAGCCTGATCCAGCGCCAGCAAATACTTCCCACTGCCATCAGCCCTGCAACGCTCCAGAACCTCCCGGACAGCTAACACCGCTGAGAACGTACTTCTGCCCTGGACCGAACAGTGCTGATGTTGTGAAAGCAACTCGTCTGCCACTGACGACAAGCGCCAGAAAAGAATCTTGGCCAAAATCTTTCTATCGACGTTGAGAAGGCTGATGGGGCGCCAATTCTCAATCGCCGAAGGGTCCTTACCCTTTGACAACAAGATTACAGCCGAAACTCTCATGGAGGGAGGGAGTGAGCCCTCATCAAGACAGCTATTAAAGACCTCCGCGAGACGGGGTGCCAAGCTGGACTTGAAGATCTTAAAAAATTCAGCTGTCAAACCATCCGGCCCAGGCGTCTTCTTGATGGCCAGACTATCTATGGCTTTGGCAACCTCGGCAGCTGTAATCTCACCTGTCAAATTCGCGGGCAGAACATTATTTTCTAGACCTGGCGTAGACTCCAAGAAACTCAACATCCTTGCCTGGTCGAGGTGCTTCTCCTCCAAAAGATCCTTAAAAAAAGCCCTCGAGACCTCCAGGATTCCCGCCCTGGATTTTGTCAGGGAACCTGTACTGTCTCTCAGACCAGTGATCATCTTAACCGCTATACCTTGCTTGCAATTCTGGTAAGGGTCAGGTGAATGGTATTTCCCATAGTCCCTCTCCAGAACCAAGGAGGCATGCCGATCATATTGATATTTTCTGAGGAGAAGTTTAACCTCTGAGATTGCCCCAGAACCTCCACCCTCAGAGACAAGGCGATCGAGTTTCCTCCTCAACCGTTGGTAGGTAACATATTTATCAAATTGTTTCCTCTTACCTAGGGCCTTGAAAAACCTGCCAATCCGCACCTTGGTAAGCTCCCACCATTCTGACTTATTGTCACAGAAATCCAGGATGGTCTCCTGAGCCTGGAAAAAATCCTCGAAGGATCGTCTCACCTCCTCATCGTCCAGCAGGGACGAATTCAATCTCCAGACACCCCTCCCCTTCAGTGGAGTATCTGCAACATTCAAAGACACAGTTAGCAAAAGGTGGTCAGAGAATTCCACTGCCTGACACACAGGTGCCGAGAAAGCGGAGTCCCCCTTTAAAAAAAACCTGTCTATTCTACTCTCACTCCTACCTCGCCTAAATGTGAACCCCGTGCTGTCCGGGCTGCACTTAATTAAGGCATCCTCCAGACCTGCTTCCCTGACTATCGCATTTAGAAAAACGCTGTCATATCCCAGCCTGTCATTGGAGCCTTTCCCGTCTTTTGGCCTAGTAACGGTGTTGAAATCACCTCCAAAGACAACCTGCCGGGATGTAAAAAGGAAAGGCTTAATCCTTGTAAAGAGGCATTTCCTGTCCCACTTTGACTGCGGGCCATAAACATTAATGAGCCTCAGCTCCTGCCCCTTCACAAGGACGTCCAAGACCATGCATCTTCCGACCTCCACTTCAATGACCCGCCGACACGTTACCATGCCGGAAAAAAGCACCGCAACTCCGCTGTAAGGCTCGGCCGCAAGAGACCAGAAGGAGGGACCACACCTCCACTCCCTCTTTGCCAGGTGGATATCGGCAAGGCACTCAAGCCGGGTCTCCTGCAAAAACAAAATGTCAGCACAAACACCACTGAGCAAAAATAAGGCCGCACTTCTAGCACTCACAGACTTTATGCTGGCAACATTAATGGTTGCCACATTTATCGGAGCGGGAACTGCCATTAAGGTAATTGAGAGAGGCGTTTCTTAGCCTTCTTTTTCCCCTTCTTAGCTGAGGGCCTGGTCCTTTTCAGGGACACACCAGAAGCCTCCTCCTCCATCGAGGCAGGGGAGTCCCCTAACTCCTCCCCATCCCCAGACAGAGTCCCAAACCTATTTTCTAAAGGTAGATCATCCACCTCCAGAGATGAAAGGGATGTGGCGGGGGAAATTACTGTCCTATTTCTCCCACCTTTTCCCACTACAGACCACTCTTCACCCCCCCCTTTCTCCACCGGGGTTCCCCCATCTGGGTTTGAGGCCTCCCTCCCACCTCCTGACTCCTCCACCGCCACCCCCGGGACATTGCGGCGACGCCGCGGAAGAAGAACCGGAGAGGGGGGCACACCCTGCCCAACAAGCCCAGCACCTTTAGCCGCCTCACCAATTCTTTTCCTCCTAACCGGAGGGACAGGGACAGAGGGAGACACAGACAACACTTGGGCAGGGGAAGACACACTCACAGAAACAGACCCAACCTTGGGGGAAGAGGCAGACACAGGGGAAGCAACATCAGGAACAACAGATGATCCCTCCGCCAATGCAGCGGCTACAGCCACCGCATCGTCCCGAGCCTTGGAGGCCTCTTTAAGCTCTTCTGCTTCCAACCTCAACAGTTCGTCTATTAGCTCCGGCTGGTTATGGAGTGCCTCAGGGCAACGACTATATGAGTGGCCTAGCCTAAGGCACAGGTTGCACCTGATTTCATTGCAGTCCTTAGCCAGATGCCCAATCCCCTGGCACAATGAGCACTTCAGGACTGCACATCCTGACGCAAAATGCTGCTTGCTCCCACACCGATGACATAACTTCGGTTGGCCTGCATAAAAAATGATAAGTCTGTCTTTCCCAAGGAAAGCGGAGGAGGGGAGGTGTTTGATCACATTATCAGTGACCTTCAACCTCATCATAGCCGTCCACCTGTCCAAATTCCCCTGTCATCTAGTATCTTCCTTAATGGGCTCAACACATCTCCATAGCAGCCTAGCCAAACCATAATGTCCGCTGCTGGGATGGACTCATTCCTCACCAGAATGGTCACATTTTTTACCAAAGGCTGACGAGAGATGACCCTCGGGGTTAAACCCGCCCACCTGGGAGACCCCTTCCACTTATCATCATACCTTTGCCAGAATAAATCCAGGCCATCAGCCCTCACAAAAGATACATCGTATTCACCTGCACCCAAAGGAGCAATAAAGGCAAAGATCTCACTAGCCCTGAAGCCCATTTCTATAATTCTGTCTATCACCTCCCTCCTATTTGGGGAGGCACCCTCACCCGTCCACCGTAACTGGACCACGTTACGCCGTGCCACCGAAGAAGGGGAACCCCCAACCCGGGACTCTAACACCCCTCTCACCCCCTGGCCTCCCCTGACCGCTGCAGAATAACTGACAGAGCCCGCAGCTGGGATGGATCCAGGGTGAGCAGAGATGGACCCCTGAACAGCAGGGATGGGATGAGCAGAGGGAGCAGGGATGGGATGAGCAGAGGGAGCGGGGATGGACCCCTGAACAGCAGGGATGGGATGAGCAGAGGGAGCAGGGATGGGATGAGCAGAGGGACTGGGGATGGACCCCTGAACAGCAGGGATGGGATGAGCAGAGGGAGCAGGGACTGGCCCAGAGCCAGCATGGATGACAGAAGCAGGGACTGCCTTACAGGCAGCAGGGATGGGAGAAGCACATGGAACAAAGACAGACCCAGGAACTGTAAGAGCAGAAACAGAGATCACAGACTTTACACTCTCCCCACCTGGTGCATCACATATCATCTCCTCCTCCTTCCCCCCCACCAGACTCATGGCTTTAGCCAGTCCTCCAGCATTACAGACACGCTGGTCTCTGAGCACAGATTCAGTTCCACCTATGGGTGGGGCCACTCCACTCTTCATCCCATCACAAAGACCAGAACATGACTCACCACTGGGCAGGGACAGTCCTCCCCGTGCTGCATCACAGAGACCCAGAGCCAGCATTGTACTGCCAGTGGGCGGGGACACTCCATGATCTTCTAAGCCACAGGGAATCTGAGCTGCAGACACACCCCCGCCTCTGGGCTGCAACACCTTGTCTTCCTCCATGCCATGAGGACGCTGACTTGCAGGCACACCCCGCTCTCCTTCACACCTCCAGACTGCATGCTGACATCCCTGGGCAGGGACACCCCGCTCTCCTTGACTTAGATCACTGGATTCAGCCACCACTTCACTGCTGGATGGGTTCACTCCCAGCACCTCTGACACTTTCACTCCTGCTGCTGCAGACGTCACCAACGTGCTGGGGATCCTTTCCAAGCTGACAAACACCGCTCTTTCTTTCTCTCTGGGCTTAGCTGGCTTCTTACACCTGTCATCCTCATCCTCTGATTCCTCAGATGTAAAAGCAAAATGCTTTACATGTAAAGGGGACTCCATTTCTTTAATAAAATGCATAGTTCCAGCTCTCTCAGCCACCTCCACTTGAGACCCCCAGTCCAGGGGCTGCTGCTGCTGCTGGGGGGGGGATGGAGCCGGACCCCACAACCTTTACTGCAGGTAATACTTCCTCAGCATGCATGGGGGGGCTGGCCGGATCAGCCTCCACCCGGCAGGCTCCCTCACCTGCTGGTGCATCAGAAAACTCCTCCAGAGATGACTCCTCCTCAGCATGACCACGGGCCTCTGCCACAAGCTTGCTCCTTGCAGATCTAAACCTGTCATCATTAGTATGTCTTTCCCGCAGGATTCCACTGGCCGCTTTTAGTGCAGCAACCATCTTGACCTGCTCGCTGACACGCTGTTCCAAGATCTCCAACTGAGGCTTCATGGTATGGCGCTTGGTGGACCAGACCCGGTCATACGAAGCTCTGAATTTCTTCAACTCCAGTCTCAACCCACTTAGCTTTTCCTCCTCCTTGTTCAAGCGGTTGATATGGGCCACAGTGCGCTCTCTCTATGCACTGTATTTCTCCCCTGGCCTAGGGCCCATTCCCAGGTCCTCCACTGGTGTTTTTGTGGGGCCGGTACTAGGGCCCTTGGGGGGGCCCCCGCCACCAGGATCCTGCCCAGGAACACTCATCCTTCCTGGGCAGGGAGAGGAATCCAGTCCCCGGTTCCAACAAAGGCCTCTGGAAGCTCAGAGCACAGCCTGCACACCACCTTCCACAACAAGCTCAGGAATGGATTCACCACAGGTGGTGGGACTCGCCTGCCTTGTGGGCTGCAGTACCAGGGCTGGCTAGCGGGTGCTCTCAACAACCAGAGGTTCACTTCGGCAATTAGCCATCACCTGGGGCTGATTGCAGGTGGTATATTTAAGGGATGGCCAGACCTGCAGTCTGTGCCTTGGTGTGTGTTTTTCCATGGGCCCCTGTATCTTGTAACCTGCATTCCTGTTCCTGTTTCTGCCCGACTTGTTGCCGACCCTGCCTGATCCTGACCTCTGCTGACTTCTCCTGTTTGATCCCTGGCTTGTGACCCTGACCATTCTCTCCGCCTGCTCCTCCTGTACCTACCTGCCCGATAGTTATCGACCCGGCCTGCCTGACTACGTTGTGCTCTATATGTGTATGTACCTGTGTATCTATATCAGTTTAGGTTTGGGTTTGTTTCACCTTGTTGTATGTATTTGTGTTAGCTTGGGGTTTGGTGCACTGCGTTTATATTTGTATTGTTAGTTTTAAACAATTGTCTTATTTATACCATATCTGAAGCCTGCGTTTCCCTGTGTCAGTCCACACACTTCTGGTCACACCCGCTTC
This sequence comes from Staurois parvus, assembly GCF_062004578.1. Lineage (NCBI taxonomy): Eukaryota > Metazoa > Chordata > Amphibia > Anura > Ranidae > Staurois > Staurois parvus. Next base: position 77,607 of record NW_028318704.1, on the reverse strand, counting down.
CCTGACACTTACTAAGTAGTTTTTCAAATGGATACATATCCTCCCGCGTCCTCAGTGATCTCGGGAGCACTGTTACAAAACGTCTTAGTTGGTGGTAACGTCACTCATCTAACCGAAAAATACTTCTGTCTTATCTTTTAAATCTACAAAAGAACATAAATCCACTTTATCTGTGATATCACAAAGTTGCCAAGTTAATAAGATATTTCTCACACTCAGCATGGGTATACTTAGAATTATACCCCAAAACACATTCTGCTACTCCTACCACCTGTGTGAGACTTTTTCAGTATTTGGACTGATTATGTACCGGACATTGTATTTTGTGTAGCACAAATATCAGCCACCACTGTATCAAAAACAATGCACTGTAAAGCTCACCTCTATTCAAGTGGTCAGGGAATATAGCTTAGTGTAGCATCACCTACATTCACCGTCCCTTTATTGGGTACACTTTGCTAGTGCCAAGAAAATCTCCCCCACACCATTACACCATCACCACCAGCCTGAACATTTGATACAAGGCAGGATGGATCCATGCTTTCATGTTGTTTACGCTAATTCTGACCGTACCATCTGAATGTTGCAGCAACCAGTCTGCCCATTCTCCTCTGACCTCTGACATCAACAAGGCATTTTTCTCCACAAAAACTTTCTTTGTAGTCTCATTAAGTATTTACCCGGTTTATTCCCTCACTGATATCTCTCTCTTGCCGTCATATTAAAAGTTTTTCTCACGTCTTCCTCCATTAAATTGCCTAATTCCTCTCTCTTTTTATTATTTGCTGCTGTATGTCAACTGCTATTCTCTTTATATGAGACTGTTCCAGCTCATGTAATTCCCTTAATAGTGTATTAATTTTCTTTTGCCGTTCCTTTTTTTTAACCCCAATCGCTATCAGAATTTCCCTGATATATGCCTTATGGGTTTCCCAGACCCTGGCCACTGACATTCCTTCGGCCTCATTTCTTTCAATGTACTGCTCTGTTTCTTTTTTTATTCTCTCTTGCATGTCCTGGTCCTGAAGGAGTGTCTCATTTAATGTCCACGTATTTATCTTATTCTGCTTCCTACCCCATAATAATTTTGCTGTAACTGGTGCATGATCCGATATTAATGTGAATTCTATATTGATTTAACTTATGACTCCAGTAGTCTACGTTCCATCAAAATATAATTATTCTTGAATACGTCGCATGGGCTGGAGAGTAGAACGTATAGTCTCTATCTCTGGGATGTTTAATCCTCCAGATATCTACTAGTTGACACTGATATAGCGTTTTTTGTATTGCTTTCTGACTTCTACTTCCCTCTCTGCACATGTGACGTTGTATCAATCTGAGGATCCATGCAAAAGTTAAAATCCCCTGCCACAATCAATTTACCCGTTTTAAAATCCAGAAGTCTTCCCAGTATATACTTGAGGTAGGTCTCCAGGTTTCTGTTAGGGCAGTAAATATTTGCAAATGTACACTCAATTTCTTGTAATCTCCCCTTCAGAAACAAAAAACGCCCCTCGAGATCTTCCAACTTAAATCTTAAATTCTTAGCTATACCATTTGCCACTCCTTCAGTCAGCTTAGTAGGTGAATCAGCATAATACCAGGTTGGGTAATATCTAGAATATAATTTTACATTAGTTTCCTGTAACAAATGCGTTTCTTGTAAAAATGCTATTCCATTAGATCTTTGTTTAAGTTCTCTGAGGATCCTATGCCTTTTTCCTAGTATATTTAGTCCCTTAACATTATAAGTCATAAAATGGACCTCCTCCATCTCTCATGTATATATGTCTTTTTTTTTTCTTCTCTTACTCTCTCTCTTCCTCCTACCCAGGGTGCCATCGACTTTTGAAAGGAGCAAGGAGCAATCTCCTGTATAATTCTCCCTCCCTCCCTTCCCCTTTTTGTAGCAATTAGATATTTGCTAGAAGATCTATTCCCCTCCCCCCACTCTCACCCCTCCTCAAGAATCCCCTCCCCGATACCCTTGAGCCTAAGTTTTTCCCTAGAATCTGTCGTGGGATATTCCCACTAGTGATTCCTATATTGGGGAGGGGTCCTAAACATGCATTCCCACTCTGCCCCCCTTCTCGCGACATAGGGGATCTAGAATTTGGCCACCAGGCAACCTGTCTATACCTTCTTGTCATCTGCCTACCTGATTCCTACTGCCCATCTAACCCTCCTAATTTCTCAATAAATAGAAACTACAGCCCTGGGGGGTTACCCCCCTCTACCCCCTAATCTCCTTTAACACATTGCCTTTTCTTCAGCCATGAATCCACACCACTTTCCTTTGGGGCAGCTTGTCACTTTCAAAATTGTCACCCCCATCACATGGGCTGTCATCTGGGTAGTAACATGGGTAATCAAATGGGTGGTCACAGGGATCCTTTCACCATCCCCCTCTCTTCCGGTGCCGCTGCCCCAGGGATCCAGTGTGCCTCACCGAACCACCGCCTCTCCCAGGGGCTCAGATTCGGGCTCCACCAATGACGCCTCTGGCCGTCACCAGGACCACCACCAGGACGCCCGGACTCGGAGCCGCCTCGGACTCCAATGCCGCACTCGCCCCGGCCCCAGGTAGGACAGGGCTCTGGGTGGTCAGTAGGGCAGATCAGGACAGGGCTACACTCATGGATGGTGGGTGCCTGGAGCTCATGCTGCTCATGGCTCCTTGTTCAGGCCCCTCCCCCATCTCTTCTCCTTTTTATTTAAAAAAAAAGACCAACAATTTTAAGAAAAAAACTATATTTTTTACTTTTTGCTATTAAATTTAGGCCAAAATGTATTCTGCTCCATGTCTTTGCTAAAAAAAAATCCTAATTCGTGTAAATTAATTGGTTTACGTGAAAGTTATAGTGTTTACAAATGACAATATATATACTGAGATTTTTTTTTTTTACTAGTAATGGCGGCAATCAGCAACTTATAGCAGGACTGCAGGACTGTGGCAGGCATTCTGACACTAGGGGGAAACAACTTGATGTCACTGACATCTCCAGTGACACCAATGCAGTGATCAGTGCTAATAAAAAGCACTGACACTGTGATAATGGCACTGGGCAGGAAGGGGGTTAACATCTGGGGTGATCAAAGGGTTAACTGTGTGCTGTGTTAGTGCTTTCCATTGTAAGCACACTGCTATGTAGTGCCATGCAAACCAATATGCAGGAGCTGACAGGGGAGAGAACTGTATTTTTTACTTACAGTTCTCTCCCTCCATCAGCAATGCTCTGTTATCATCGGGTGCCAGCGAGTAATCACCGTCCAGGTCTCGGTGATGACAGCCAAGGCCTTGAATAGCAGCGTGGGTACGGCGCGCATGCGGCTTGCGCGTGTCCCCTACCCGGAAATGCAAAATCACACATATATATATATATATGTGATTTTGCGCACCCATGCCGCCCTGTAGCAGCATTACTGCTATGGAGTGGACGGGAATATTGTGTTTTTTTTCTCCATAGTAACTAACTTACCAACCCTCAAGCCTCAGATGTCCACAAAACCGCCTGTGCAAATGTGCAAAAAAACAACCTGTAAAACGACCAAAGATGTTTAGCTCAAGCATGATGCAGTCTCAGGCATCTTGGGCATCTTTTTATAAACATAAAGTTGTAAAAAAAAACCTCATACTATCATTCTACATGTGAGAGATTGGATACAACTGCATTACCATCTGTATACATCATAGAACACCGTAGAAATAACTGACCTGCTAAAGTATGACCAAAGGTAAGTATTTTCTACAATTTTGGATAGAGTAGGAAATAGATAACCTGTTTTAAGGCTTTTATTGCTATATGTGCCCCATCTAAGAGATTTCTCTTTACCTCCTGTCCTGTACACACAAATGGAAGTGAGAAAAAATGTTTCAAAAGTGAGAGAAATTCACTCCAAGAGAGTCATCACCAAAACATCTTTCCCCATTGGATGATTTCTCCCCTATTCTTATTCCGGTGACAAAAAAAAGTTTGGATTTCCCTGACTTTCAGTCCCATGCCAATGGTCACCAAGAGAACTAAAAAGGGAAAAAATCTCCCCTTTCAGACAGCTATAAAAAAAAAAACCCATGTGCTATTGTATCCAAAAACTGAAAAGGTTTTGCATTTAGTTACATTTTAAAGAATGCAAGTAGTTGTTGAATAATGCAATGGTAGGCATTTGGCAGCAGTAGCTTCAAAGCTATGGTGGTCAATGGAACACTGTTCAATGACCAACTGTAAATATTTCTTACAGGGCACTTCTCTAGAGTATCTCCAGTCCTCTGGAACTCCCTGCTCCAGTATATCCGGCCAGCTCCTACCCTGTCCATCTTTAGGTGATCATTAATAACTAATTTATGCAGGGAAGCCTACCACACCTCCACCTAAGAACTGTACTTGAGTCACCTTCCTCAGATCACCCCCTGCAGCAATTACCTTTTGTACCACTTCCCCCTCCATTTAGATTGTAAGCTCCATGAGCAAGGTCCTCTTATTCCTTCTGTATTGAACTGTATTGTACTTGTACTGCCCCCCTTATGTTGTAAAGCTCTGTGTAACTGTTGGCTCTGTATAAATCCTGTATAATAATAATAATGATAGACACTTCAATAGCACCAAAGGTTTATTAGATCAAGACTGATAAAATCTACTAATTACAAATTTCAGTTTTTATTTGATATAAAGGGGTAGTTTGGCTTTAAACTGTAACAATGTCTATCCTAGAATTTTTTTTATAGAGCTTTTGACATCCTTATTTCTCAGGCTGTAAATAAATGGGTTGAGTGTTGGGTTAATGATGGCGAAGACTATACTGATGGTTCGGTCATAGGTTGGTGAGTAGATGGACCTTGGCCGAAAGTACATGAATATTACTGTGCTGTAGAAGAGGATGACCATGGTGAGATGAGATGAACAAGTGGTGAAGGTCTTTCTACTTCCTTGGGTTGACTTTAGGGTCAACACTGCTTTGATGATGAATACATAGGACCCAAGGATTAAAAGCACTGGAGTAAAGATGTCAATGGAAGATACAATTAAGTCAGCTGTCTGCAAAGTGAATGACAAGCCAGAGCAGGATAGAATGATTATGACAGGATAGTCACAGAAGAAGTGTTGGATTACCCAACCACAGAAGAGCTGAGAAGAAGCCAGCCAAATGGTGAATGTAGAGTGGAGGCAAGCAATAATCCAAGAAAAAGCCACCAAACAGATACATGTTCTCTTGTTCATCATCAAAATGTACTGTAGGGGAAAACAAACTGCACAGTAGCGATCAAAGGCCATGATGGTCAACAAGAAACTATCCATGTTGCCCACTACTGTGAAGAGAAAGAGCTGAAAAAAACAGCTTTGGACAGAGATGTGGGTGTCTCCAGACAGGAGACCATACAAGGCCCTGGGGATGATAATGGAGGTAAAACATACATCCAAAAAGGCAAGGTTCCTCATCAAGACATACTTTGGGGTGTGAAGTTGGTGCTGTGACATAAAAAGCACAAAGATGAACAGATTGCCTGTAATGCAGAGGATATACGCAGTCAAGAAAAAGCAGAGGGCAGGCAAAAGAAGATGAGGCATATCAGAAAATCCCAACAGGACAAAACCAGAAAAAGTCTTATTTTCATGAAGCTCCATATGTATATTAACCAGTTATGTATATGATAAAAACACGTAGATTACTGGATGCAGCACATCTGAAGAAAGTGAAAATTTGTTTTAAAAAAATAAGTCAAATAGACATAACACACAACTAACAAAATAAAGGGACTATGCAGACCAAAGCCGAATACAATGAAGGACAAGTCACACATATAGAGTACTTATTGGGCGACCCAATGGAGATGGCTATGTAAGCTTTTGTGAGTGGCGTCACAATAGCCATAGCAATCCACATACAGTTGTGACCAAAATTATTCAACCCCCACTGAAATTGAGTGTTTTGGCCAGTTTGACATTGCTTTTGATCATTCAGTCATCTTGCTTACATTTACATTAAAGAGGCACTTGTAGGTCAGACAAATATAACATAACAGTTATAATGAAATAACCACAAATGTCTTTTCTGTGCTCACAGCATTATCAGTTTTATTCAACCCCCAAGTGACATTCAATCTTAGTACTTAGTACAGCATCCTTTTACAGTTATAACAGCTTTTAAACGTGAAGCATAGCTTGACACAAGTGTCTTGCAGCGATCTACGGGTATCTTCGCCCATTCTTCATGGGCAAAGGCCTCCAGTTCAGTCACATTCTTAGGCTTGCGCACTGCAACTGCTTTCTTTAAGTCCCACCAGAGGTTCTCAATCGGATTTAAGTCTGGTGACTGCGATGGCCACTCCAAAATGTTCCAGCCTTTCCTCTGCAACCATGCTCTAGTGGACTTGGAGGTATGCTTGGGATCATTGTCCTGTTGAAAGGTCCAACGTCTCCCAAGCCTCAGGTGTGTGACGGACTGCATCACGTTTCCATCCAATATCTCCTGGTACTGAAGAGAATTCATGGTACCTTGCACACGCTGAAGCTTCCCTGTACCTGCAGAAGCAAAACAGCCCCAAAGCATGATTGACCCTCCACCATGCTTCACAGTAGGCAAGGTGTTCTTTTCATCATAGGCCTTGTTCTTCCTCCTCCAAACATAGCGTTGATCCATGGGCCCAAACAGTTCTAATTTTGTTTCATCAGTCCACAGAACACTATCCCACAACTTTTGTGGTTTGTCCACATGGCTTTTGGCATACTGCAGTCGACTCTTCTTATTCTTTGGAGACAGCAAGGGGGTACGCCTGGGAGTTCTGGCACGGAGGCCTTCATTACGCAGTGTGCGTCTTATTGTCTGGGCTGAAACTTCTGTACCCACATCTGACAAATCTTTTCTCAGTTCCTCAGCAGTCACACGGGGACTTCTCTCCACTCTACGCTTCAGGTAGCGCACAGCAGTCGAAGTCAGCATCTTCTTTCTGCCACGACCAGGTAGCGTTTCAACAGTGCCCTTTGCCTTGAATTTGCGAATGATGCTTCCTAAGGTGTCTCTTGGTATGTTTAACATCTTTGCAATCTTCTTATAGCCATTGCCCTTCCTGTGAAGAGAAATCACCTCTTCTCTTGTCTTCCTGGACCATTCTCTTGCCTTCACCATGTTTGTAACCACACCAGTAAATGTCTAGAAGGAGCTGAGTATCACAGTCATTTTAAAGCTGCCTAATTGGTGCTTATTATGCTTGATTGCTGCTCGGTGACATCCACAGGTGTTTTCAATACCTGATGGAAAGCACCTGTATGAACCTCTGTTCTTCAGAGTGGTAGTCTTTAAGGGGTTGAATAATTGTGGCAATGAAGAAACCACATAAGAACCATTTACTACTGTATTACATAAACAATTGATGTCATTTTAGTTGCATTTGGGTAGTTACAACGTCCTTGTAGGATTTGATTCTGAATACAATTCCAAATGTACACTATAGTCCCTAAACCCCTTTACAGCATTGGGGGTTGAATAATTTTGGTCACAACTGTAGCTTCTATGGAGTCTGGGGGTGGATACGAGTCCTATTAAGGGAGCTGTAGGGAAAAATTAAACATAGAAAATGTTTAAAAAGTACAAATCCAGTACTGTAAAATAAGTGTAAGTGAGCGCTAAAACCAACTAAGCTGCTGAACACAAAAAGGTACCAAAAACCTCCAGAGAATCACATATAAAAGAAGGTGCAGCGCTTAAACATTAAAACATGCAAGATATAAAATTGCAACATATACAGAAGTATCTCTGCAAAACGCAGGCAGGGTATAATTGTTATACTGCCCCTTATAGTCTCAATTTCATCCAGAAATACAGTTCATAATCTCCCAGTGAGTGGGGTGAGGTGAACAAATCAGATGTATTACTGACACACGGTGATAACCAAATAAAGTGATGCGTGGTGATATCCGAAACTGGTAAAAGATTGTGCACTCACCAGATGCACAACCAATATGCGCATGTAAGAGATAACCCCTCTTAAGGTATGGTTCCAGGATTCATCAAAGACAAGGTCTGGTCAAACTTTGCGGTGTAGACCCTCAGCTGTCACGCATGGTTCTGTCCCCTATGGCTCCTTTACTCCACAGATGGTAGAAGGCTCACCAAAAGCCCCAGAAAGAAACAAGGAGGCCAGAATAGCGTGATAACGCTTAAACAAGCGTGCATTTATTTCATCCAGTGACAGGGTATAAAAACAATGCTGAGACAATACTGACCAGACAATAGAGTTGGCCGCCGGGACCCCAATAGTGCCGGCGGTGGTAAACGTCACTGTGCCGCAGTTCCACCCTGACGCGTTTCGTGCAACCGCACTTACTCATAGGGGGTATGCTCTGGGCGCAGGACGTTTCATAATGTATATATATAGGGATCAGATTCGCGCTCGTTCAATCAAACGTGCGCCATTTTGTGATGGACTTACGTCTTCAAACGTGCGCCATCTTGTTGAAGTGCGCGCATGCGTGATAATGGTATACGGAGAATTCGTGAGCACCAAATCCTTCGTTCCAATCGCGCATGCGCAGACGCCGTTTTACCGGAGACCGAATATGATTATGTCACCTCCAAGCAAGAAAAACTAGGAGGGAAAAAAGTAAACAAAAGTGGTATAGGGTAGAGTATCCTCATTCTTCATGACCCGGGTACTGTGCATGGGCACCTGGAGACAATATACCAGGTTTACGTTCAAATGCCAATATAATAACAAATTACGCATAGGTAACGATGCCATATATGAGTCATAGCAATCGCATGATGAAATAATCAGCACCCTATATATACCCATATATTAGGGATTAACAGTAAAACCCCCCTATTCTTGTGGTACTGATCTATAATAGTTACCACAACCACTATATATATATATGAATAAAAGTATTCTTTGATTGAAAAGGTGACACAAAAATGTATATTTCAAATGTGAAAACATGTGCATTCAATAAAAGAGAAAATATTCATGAGAAGTACACAAAAATATAAAATTAAGATATATAAAATTAGAATCCGCAATGATCAAAAGATATGTAATAAGACGTTAATAAAAGCGTAAGGCCAGAAATGGAGATATAGAAATGGGGATATAAAATAGAGATATAAAATGGAGATATACAAATGGAGATAAAATGGAGATATAAATGGAGATATAAAAATGAAGATATAAAAATGAATGAAGATATAAAAATGAGAGGATGGGTAAGTCACAGTAAAATAGATAAACCAAGATGGATGAATGTCAGTGAAATGGAAAAAAGGATAAAAACTCAACTATTATCTATAAAACAATTTATATCCATTTCAACATTAAGCCCCTTAGGATGCATAGATCCAATTTCAAAAATCCATCTTGATTCCATCTGTGATACAGCCCGTTTTTTATTTACCCCTCTCCAATTAGATTGTACAACTTCAATTGCCGTAAACATTAAAGATGATGGATCTCTTTGGTGGCACCTACGATAATGATTGGAAAGGGAGTGTTCCTTGTATCCACGTTTAATGTTATAAACGTGCTCACGTAGGCGATCCCTTAGACATCGTGTTGTGCGGCCTATATACTGCTTCTTGCATGGGCATTGAAGCAAGTAAACCACATATCTGCTATTGCAGGTTATAAAATTGTCAATTTTATAATTTCTACCAGTAGTTGAGGACGTGAAGCTGTCAACTCTCCTTTTTCTGTGTCCATTGCATGTGCAGATCACACATTTATTGCACGGATAAAATCCAATTAAATTATTAAAAAACTGGGTACTGGAGGGAGGGTTAATCACATTAGGGGCAATCTTATTACGTAAGGAAGGAGCCCTCCTAAAGATAATTTCGGGTTTATCAGGCAGTATTTGGGCTAATACAGGGTCGGCCTTAAGAATTTTCCAATTATCCCTTATAATCCTATTCATTGTTTTATATTGATTAGAATAGGTGGTTACAAACGGACATATCTTAGACGAACGAGGTTTGGCCACTCCATTCAATAATGAATTTCTATCAAGTTTAGCAACCTCATCTAAAGTGCAATTAAGTGCAGACTCGTCATCATAACCTTTCTCTATGAATCTGTGTTTTAAAGTGCTGGCTTGTTGATAATATGTATCCAGATTGGTACAGTTCCTCCTTATTCTCTGGAATTGACCTTTTGGGATATTTGAAAGCCAGTTAGGATGGTGACAACTAAATGTGGGAATATAACTATTCCTGTCTGTTTCCTTGAAAAAGGATTGCGTTGTCACCCCACCATTTTGGTTCATGAGCGTTAGGTCCAAGAAATTAATACTATTTTTACTATACTCATATGTTAATTTGATATTCAAATTATTATTATTCAAGGTTTTAAAAAAATTCTTAAGTGCCTGTTCCTCCCCTTTCCATATAAGTAAAACATCGTCAATATATCTCCTATAAAAGTATAGCTCTGGCCAATCTCTTGCATAAATAATGTCCTCCTCCCACCGTGCCATGAAGAGATTGGCCAGGCTAGGAGCAAATTTCGCTCCCATGGCCACACCCTTGGTTTGTAGATAAAACTTACCATCAAACCAGAAATAATTACTAGTCATTGCGAATTCTAACAAACTTAAAATAAAATCCTTTTGTACAATTGGCATACCAATAAAATCGTTCAGATAAAATTCTACTGCATACATTCCATCTTGGTGTGCTATATTAGTGTAAAGAGATGAGACATCCGCCGTGACCAGGTATGAGTCTGGTTCTGTAATTAGATCCTTAATGTCTAAAAGAACCTGTTTTGTATCCCTAAGGTAAGAAAGGGTTTTGGTCACTAACGGCTGCAAGAAATTATCAATATATTCCCCTGCTCGCGAACTCAAGGACCCTATCCCACTAATTATAGGTCTGCCTGGGGGATTTGTAGGGTCCTTATGTATTTTAGGAAGTATATACATGATTGGTAGCCTAGGAGTCACCGGACAAAGGAATGCTTTCTCTTTTTTATTTAACACCTTATTGAGATACCCTGTGTCGATAATGGCTTTCAATGATTTTTTATATTTGTAGAGGGGGTCTTTAGGTAATGATTGATACGTTTCAGTATCACCCAAGATATTATACACTTCTTTAATATACCTGGTTTTATCCATTACAACAACCCCCCCACCCTTATCCGCAGGGCGAATAACTAGATCCTTCTTATTTAGAAGAGAATCAATGGCCTTATTCAAATGTTCAAGGCTACGATTCTTTTTGACACTGATATTGTCAAGTTCTTTCAAGACAGTATCTCTAAAAACATTAATATGTCCATGTGACTGAGTAGGAGGATTGTATAGGGAAGCATTTTTAAGATTAGAATGTATGGCATTGTCGGTGGTATTACGCACTATAGAGTTATTATGAAAATATTTCTTGAGGGAAACCTGACGTACAAACTTGTGGATGTCAATGTACGTCTGGAATTTGTTCAGCTTATTATTAGGTGCAAATTTTAGCCCATTGTCTAAAATATAAAAAATCATTGAAAGCCATTATCGACACAGGGTATCTCAATAAGGTGTTAAATAAAAAAGAGAAAGCATTCCTTTGTCCGGTGGCTCCTAGGCTACCAATCATGTATATACTCCCTAAAATACATAAGGACCCTACAAATCCCCCAGGCAGACCTATAATTAGTGGGATAGGGTCCTTGAGTTCGCGAGCAGGGGAATATATTGATAATTTCTTGCAGCCGTTAGTGACCAAAACCCCTTCTTACCTTAGGGATACAAAACAGGTTCTTTTAGACATTAAGGATCTAATTACAGAACCAGACTCATACCTGGTCACGGCGGATGTCTCATCTCTTTACACTAATATAGCACACCAAGATGGAATGTATGCAGTAGAATTTTATCTGAACGATTTTATTGGTATGCCAATTGTACAAAAGGATTTTATTTTAAGTTTGTTAGAATTCGCAATGACTAGTAATTATTTCTGGTTTGATGGTAAGTTTTATCTACAAACCAAGGGTGTGGCCATGGGAGCGAAATTTGCTCCTAGCCTGGCCAATCTCTTCATGGCACGGTGGGAGGAGGACATTATTTATGCAAGAGATTGGCCAGAGCTATACTTTTATAGGAGATATATTGACGATGTTTTACTTATATGGAAAGGGGAGGAACAGGCACTTAAGAATTTTTTTAAAACCTTGAATAATAATAATTTGAATATCAAATTAACATATGAGTATAGTAAAAATAGTATTAATTTCTTGGACCTAACGCTCATGAACCAAAATGGTGGGGTGACAACGCAATCCTTTTTCAAGGAAACAGACAGGAATAGTTATATTCCCACATTTAGTTGTCACCATCCTAACTGGCTTTCAAATATCCCAAAAGGTCAATTCCAGAGAATAAGGAGGAACTGTACCAATCTGGATACATATTATCAACAAGCCAGCACTTTAAAACACAGATTCATAGAGAAAGGTTATGACGAGTCTGCACTTAATTGCACTTTAGATGAGGTTGCTAAACTTGATAGAAATTCATTATTGAATGGAGTGGCCAAACCTCGTTCGTCTAAGATATGTCCGTTTGTAACCACCTATTCTAATCAATATAAAACAATGAATAGGATTATAAGGGATAATTGGAAAATTCTTAAGGCCGACCCTGTATTAGCCCAAATACTGCCTGATAAACCCGAAATTATCTTTAGGAGGGCTCCTTCCTTACGTAATAAGATTGCCCCTAATGTGATTAACCCTCCCTCCAGTACCCAGTTTTTTAATAATTTAATTGGATTTTATCCGTGCAATAAATGTGTGATCTGCACATGCAATGGACACAGAAAAAGGAGAGTTGACAGCTTCACGTCCTCAACTACTGGTAGAAATTATAAAATTGACAATTTTATAACCTGCAATAGCAGATATGTGGTTTACTTGCTTCAATGCCCATGCAAGAAGCAGTATATAGGCCGCACAACACGATGTCTAAGGGATCGCCTACGTGAGCACGTTTATAACATTAAACGTGGATACAAGGAACACTCCCTTTCCAATCATTATCGTAGGTGCCACCAAAGAGATCCATCATCTTTAATGTTTACGGCAATTGAAGTTGTACAATCTAATTGGAGAGGGGTAAATAAAAAACGGGCTGTATCACAGATGGAATCAAGATGGATTTTTGAAATTGGATCTATGCATCCTAAGGGGCTTAATGTTGAAATGGATATAAATTGTTTTATAGATAATAGTTGAGTTTTTATCCTTTTTTCCATTTCACTGACATTCATCCATCTTGGTTTATCTATTTTACTGTGACTTACCCATCCTCTCATTTTTATATCTTCATTCATTTTTATATCTTCATTTTTATATCTCCATTTATATCTCCATTTTATCTCCATTTGTATATCTCCATTTTATATCTCTATTTTATATCCCCATTTCTATATCTCCATTTCTGGCCTTACGCTTTTATTAACGTCTTATTACATATCTTTTGATCATTGCGGATTCTAATTTTATATATCTTAATTTTATATTTTTGTGTACTTCTCATGAATATTTTCTCTTTTATTGAATGCACATGTTTTCACATTTGAAATATACATTTTTGTGTCACCTTTTCAATCAAAGAATACTTTTATTCATATATATATATAGTGGTTGTGGTAACTATTATAGATCAGTACCACAAGAATAGGGGGGTTTTACTGTTAATCCCTAATATATGGGTATATATAGGGTGCTGATTATTTCATCATGCGATTGCTATGACTCATATATGGCATCGTTACCTATGCGTAATTTGTTATTATATTGGCATTTGAACGTAAACCTGGTATATTGTCTCCAGGTGCCCATGCACAGTACCCGGGTCATGAAGAATGATGATACTCTACCCTATACCACTTTTGTTTACTTTTTTCCCTCCTAGTTTTTCTTGCTTGGAGGTGACATAATCATATTCGGTCTCCGGTAAAACGGCGTCTGCGCATGCGCGATTGGAACGAAGGATTTGGTGCTCACGAATTCTCCGTATACCATTATCACGCATGCGCGCACTTCAACAAGATGGCGCACGTTTGAAGACGTAAGTCCATCACAAAATGGCGCACGTTTGATTGAACGAGCGCGAATCTGATCCCTATATATATACATTATGAAACGTCCTGCGCCCAGAGCATACCCCCTATGAGTAAGTGCGGTTGCACGAAACGCGTCAGAGTGGAACTGCGGCACAGTGACGTTTACCACCGCCGGCACTATTGGGGTCCCGGCGGCCAACTCTATTGTCTGGTCAGTATTGTCTCAGCATTGTTTTTATACCCTGTCACTGGATGAAATAAATGCACGCTTGTTTAAGCGTTATCACGCTATTCTGGCCTCCTTGTTTCTTTCTGGGGCTTTTGGTGAGCCTTCTACCATCTGTGGAGTAAAGGAGCCATAGGGGACAGAACCATGCGTGACAGCTGAGGGTCTACACCGCAAAGTTTGACCAGACCTTGTCTTTGATGAATCCTGGAACCATACCTTAAGAGGGGTTATCTCTTACATGCGCATATTGGTTGTGCATCTGGTGAGTGCACAATCTTTTACCAGTTTCGGATATCACCACGCATCACTTTATTTGGTTATCACCGTGTGTCAGTAATACATCTGATTTGTTCACCTCACCCCACTCACTGGGAGATTATGAACTGTATTTCTGGATGAAATTGAGACTATAAGGGGCAGTATAACAATTATACCCTGCCTGCGTTTTGCAGAGATACTTCTGTATATGTTGCAATTTTATATCTTGCATGTTTTAATGTTTAAGCGCTGCACCTTCTTTTATATACAAATCCAGTACTATTTTTTTCAGATTTGAAAAAGTTGCTGTTGACACTGACTCTGTACCTCTTGTGACATTTCCAAACAAGGAGATCTGACATCAGACGTACAGGAGGAAACCGCAGAATCGTTGTCTCTAGTCACAGGTCCCCTTTATAGGCTATGCAGTAAGGGCAATGTGTTTATCTGCCGCTTTAGTGTAGATTTATTGCCCTCTGGTCAACTCGGCCAGCACTGAAATTAACCGCATATGTCTAAAGCAATCTTCTTCCGACTGTGAAAAGTCCAGTGACAAGATAGCTGTTTGCAGTTCTACAAAAAAAAGAATTTTATGAAGTTTTAGTTATGTAATAATATAAAATATTTTTTAAAAATGAACTGCGCTAAAAAAAAGTGAAGCAAATGTGGAAACGTTTTTTTTTTAAATGTGCTTTAATAGTTTTTCAAAAGTAAACGTTAACCAAATATTGTGTCTAGAAATCCAGATAAATTACTAAAAAGTCCACGTGATAAAGTCCTCTACAATGTGCATAAATGTAAAATCACAATTCAAAATCAGTTCTCCATCACCAAGATGTAGAAAGTCCAGGCTGGAACCACCACCAATGGAAAAGTCCTACCAACTATAAATTATCTTCTAAAAAGTAATTTATGATGAAACGCATAGGGAGGAGCTACATGCTGATGTCATCGTTGTCCAGTGATCCTTGAAGTGAGGGTGGATTTGCAGTATATGCTGACCAGATAAGGTTTTTTTTATTGTGCAGCTATCCATGTGAGTGTAATACTTAGTTTAATTTTTTTAAGATTTTACACTATGTGGGTTGTTTGCCTTCATATCTTCTCATGAGTACTGATGGTATGGTGATGGGAGGAGGATTTCTTTGAAGATACCTGATGTTTCAGAAGACTACCAACAGGAGAGATGTGTCCCTGGTGCTGTCTTTATCCATGAGCTCTATTGTATATGACTTATTTTTAGTTAGAGGATCATTTATAAGAGCAGGGCCCTCGATCCCCTCATGTTTTGCATTGTATTGGTATTGTTCTGTCACATGTTCTGTTCCCCTCTGTAATGTACAGCGCTGAGCGAACTATTGGCGCTTTATAAATACTGTATAATAATAATAATAATAATAATAGGTTGTAAACCCGCATCTGTTCCATTGGTGGTGGTTCCAGCATGGACTTTCTACAACTTGGTGGTGGAGAACTGACTTTGGATTGTGAAATCAATTGTAAATTAATAATCCTCAATAAAATACAAAATTTGTGACTAAGTGATTTTTTTACCCTTAAATTAATTTAAAATCCCAATAATTTATAAAATTAATAAATCTAATTACAGTGATTTTAGTGCCAAATAATCATATAAACAAAATAAATATCATTAAATCAATAATAAATTAATAATCCTAAATACAATGCAAAACATGTGACTGAGTGATTATTCCTCTTCAATTAGTGACTCATGTGAAATATAATTAAATTTAATTATATTTCACGAGTCACTAATTGAAGAGGAATAATCACTCAGTCACATGTTTTGCATTGTATTTAGGATTATTAATTTATTATTGATTTAATGATATTCATTTTGTTTATATGATTATTTGGCACTAAAATCACTGTAATTAGATTTATTAATTTGATAAATTATTGGGATTTTAAATTAATTTAAGGGTAAAAAAATCACTTAGTCACAAATTTTGTATTTTATTGAGGATTATTAATTTACAATTGATTTCACACTAATAATTTTTGATTGGTTGGCACAAAATCACTTTTAATAGGTATGTATTAATTATTTAATGGGATTTGGAATTTTAAAAAATAATTATGGTTTAAGGGTTATTATGAGGTATTAAGGAGCGCAATATACATCGGTGAAATATTTTGATACACAGTGGTAGTTATGTGTTTTATGTTGGCGATCCACTAGAATTGAGGTTATTTTGGCTCGCAGGTTATATAAATTTATACAGACTTTGGATTGTGCTTTTACGTTTATGCACATTACAGAGGACTTTATTACATGGACTTTTTGGTGATTTATCTGGATTTGGATACAATATATGATTAACATTTGTCTACTTTTGAAAGACTATTAGAGCGCATTTGGAAAAAAAAAATTCCACATTTGCCTCACTTTTTTTTGGCTGAGCTCATTTACTAAAACACTTTTATTATCATTATTATTATTATAGAGTATTTATAAAGCTCCAATAGTTTGCTCAGCGCTGTACATTACAATGGGAGACAGAACATGCGATAGTACAATAACAATACAATGTGAAACACGAGGGGTTCGAGGGCCCTGCTCTTTCGAGCTTACAATCTAGGAGATATATCTCATAGCGGAGCTGCGGCTCTTTAATCATTTTTAAACATGTGCAAAAAAATTTTTTGAAAGAAAGAATATTCCAGTGGCGCATGCATCAATTAACAATATAAAAATTCCCCCAAAAAATATAATTATTATAAATATTGATAATACCGATAACCTAAATAATACAAAATAAAAGTACAAATAATTTAGTCCATCAAGTGATCACCACGTGAAAAAAAATTATGAATATCTCAAATTATTTCAAAAAGAAACAAATTATTCAGTCCATCAAATAATCACCACGTGAAAACCTGTGCAAACAATAAATTATATATATAGGTGTGGTGCTTCCCTCTCTGGGAAATTTTATATTGTTAATTGATGCATGTGCCACTGGAATATTTTTTCTTTCAAAAAATATTTTTTTGCACATGTTTAATAATTTAATGTAGTAGCATGGTATTTGAGACACGGATATAATTTTAAAGAGATACATTTTAAGGAATTTATATATATTTAGCACAGTTTTGGGAGTTTTCACACTTTAATCATTTTTATCTTAATTTTATACAAGAACACAATGTTTTGTTTCTGAATAATATAAAATATTGTGATAGTGATTATTATTATTATTGCTACTACAACTCTTACTGCTAGACCACATCTTTCAGCACTTGCTTGGTGTGGGGTGGGAGAGCATGAAGTCCAGTAGTTTATCTGTAAGTAGCAGTTATCTGGAAAATGGTGTTTATGATAAGATCCTGACAGCAGGGAGGTTGCCTAGGAGGACCCCAACAAAATGTAGCCAATAGGCCCCATCAGCTGTAGTCACACCCCTGGCTTCTACATCTTATAAAGAACACTATGCAGCAATGGTTGAATACGGTATAGCATCTATTTACAGTGATGTGAAAAAGTATGTGCCCCGTCCTGATTTCTTATTTTTTTGCAAATGTGATGCACTTAAATGATTCTGTGCAATGTAGATGTAATGTGCAATGTAAAACATTCAGCAATTAAGAAAGAATAATAAGAAAAAGGCATCAGAAAGTGGCAGTAGCACCTCCTAAAGGCCTGTCAACCAACGCTATACCACCTTCTGAGGAGCAATCCACCACTGTTGTCTGTCTCTGGAAGCTTCATAATTCAGACGATTACCTGTCATTGGCCTGGACACAGTTCATATTGTCTGTAGCACTCTGTAATGCCAGTCCCCGTCCTCCAAGGACTGTACTGCAGTCTTATATGCAACATGTGGGAATGGGAACTGCTCAAAGCAATGTCTGAACCTCCATTGGTTTTATAGAACAGACGGGACACAGAGCTTCTTGTCACATCTGACAGTTGGAATCCTCAGAGATCTCAGCATCTCCCACATGGCACAATTATGGCTCTGAGCTGTCAGCTATGCAGGGAAGCTAAATCATTATTTGATTAGGAGAAGAGTGAGTCCTTGTTCTAATACTGACATATAAAGCCTAGATTTAGGGATGAGGATTGGATTCATTGCTATCATGGGTCAAATTTCTTTGACCTAAAAGTTTCAAGGTTTGCTGCCAGAAGTAATGAATAACCTATAATGCAGCATATTGCCTTTGCCCCAGGTCATCTGAGTTTCAAGATACAATAATGTGAAGGATCGGATAACTCAGCCCTTTTCTTTTAATAAAATGTGGGCTCACAGCAGCCTTATTGTCATGTACATTGGAACTATGAAGGGGGAACTGGCAATTCTGTTTAAGTAGAAATTTTTTCTAATTTGAAATTGGTTCATGTCCCACATGGCAGTGCCCAGCTACCCATGCCTTTAATTGACAGTAGCTGGATTAATAGACCTATAAATGACCAGAATTGCATAACAAGACTTGTCCCACATAGATTTCAATGGGGTTCACAAACCTCGTACTTTGATCAAAATGATTTGCAATTTGAACCCCGGCAGCTTCACTCATCCCTATTGATATTAACTAAGTGTGTAGCACTACTCCCGGAGGAGACACTTGTATTTTTGCCAAGGTTTCCCCTTACTTCACCCCGCAGCCAAGCACAGTGTATTTTTTCAACCAAATGCACACACACACTTGCTCTTTGTCTTCAATGACCAGTCTAGGTCATGTTTGATTTTGAAGTTTTGTTGTAGAACTGGGGATAGGCATAGGGGATTCAGAAGGATACTCCAAAATTAGAACTATTCACATTGAGGACATCTAGCTGATCTCTTAGTTGAGCACTGTTGAAGTCCTGGCTGAAAGCAGATTGCAGACTTCTCTTAGAATTCTTGCAGCAATTAGTTTAGGGGTGAGCAAAGTCCCTTTTTTGCAGTAGTAGTAGTTAAAGGGCTTAGCTCCTCAGGTACAAGCCAGCTATGACAGACTGTGACAGCCCAAAGATAATGTAGCTAGGCAAAGTCCTTAGCAGTAGCAACAATTGGACAAGCTCTTCAGAACACTAGCTAGTGTTCCCTTTTCTCAGACACATGCTGACTATCAAGCACCAGAGGGGCAGCAAAGCACAAAGAGTCCCCAAATTTCTCAATGTCAGTACTCACAAGTCCCAAGGACAGAATGGTAGCCTGCTTCCAATCTTCCAAGTGAAACAATCCAGTTATACCAAACAGATCTTTGGCAGACAGCTTCCCTCAGTCAGCTTACTGTAGAACCAGGGTCACTCTCTCTAACTTCAGGCCCTCAGGTCAACCCACCTGAGGCTGGATGGCAGCAGGTGACAGGTGAGGAAAGTCTGTGTCCAGCGTGGCTTGGTGCAATCCTCTCCTGGGAAAGACACTGAACCCATTTGCTCAGCGAACATAAATACCTCTCTCAGAATGCAATGGGGCCACTCTACCCTGCAGTTAGATGTGACAGTATCCATATTCATGTTGTTAATTTGCCCAGCCCGTACCCATGTTCTGGAAGGTTCTCACAGCTTCCTGAAGGCAAGCAGAACTCAGTCAAACATCACCAGAGCATCATGAGTAGACTTGACTAATCAATCACAGCATCATGTTAAGCAGAGAACCCAATATATTTTCCACCGAAACTCTCTTGCAGCTGAGCAGGCTCAGTTGCTCTTAAAGGTTGTCCTGGCCCCTTGCCAAGCCTCCTGTTGGGGATTGGCCAGGATCCTCTATGAGTACAGACCAGCCACTCCTCAAATCCGTCCACTGCTTCTAGACCTTTCTCCAAAGTTCTAGAACACAAAATCTTGTAACTGTTTTTTTGGACCCTGGAGGCAATGGACAACTTCTGTGCAAAATGGAGAATCTTTATTCTCTGTGTTTCCGTAAGACGGAGGCCTAAATCGCCCTCCTAGTGAGTGAGAAAGGTAGGTAGAATGTCATCCTGTGGACTGATCAGGGCAGAATAAAGAGTGGAAAGACAATGCCTAATGGGCTCTCTCTTATGGCAGATATTCTCCAAGGTGATGAGACGATGGCCATTCCCCGTGGAGCGAGAGCATTGTCGAAGAAAATTACGAAGTTGCAGACTGTTCCAGAAGGCCAACAGAGGATCCGCAGTCATCAGCAAAGCAGAAGGCGCAAGATTACCATCTGTATCCAGGAAATCGAAAAAGTGTAGACGCCCCTAGGCCTCCAAACGATGAAACTGGGGGTCCTCCAGTCCCGGAGGAAATTCAGAGTTCCCAAAAATGTGGAGCATAGGAGAGGCAATGGGGAGAGGGAGGAGTTGCGGAAAGTCCCTCAGGACACTAGCAAAGTGCTATCCAGTGTAGGGTGGTCCAGCAAAGTCCTAGGCAATTTTGACAGGATCCAGGGCCAGATTTTGGCGGTACCCCCAGAATCCTCCAGCTCCATATTCACCCAAAGCTTCGTCTAAGCATGACAGTGCCAGTCTACCAATCTCGTCAGATGAACTGCTCTGTAATACGCTCAGATATCCGGGAGTCCTACACCCCCAAGGCGCAGGTGTAGTAATCAAAATTGGAGACGAGGTTTCTGATGGGACCAAAGTCTTGGAAGAGAGCATGCATCTTCTTGAAAAAGATGGGAGGAAATGGAATGGGAAGGGCCTAGAGAATGTAGAGAATCCGGGGGAGCAAAGTCATCTTGAGAGCATTACAGCGCTCAAACCATGTGAGGGCAAGAGAGTGCCAATGCAACAGATCCACTCTCGTATGCTGCAGGAGTGTTTCAAAGTTAGCCAAATAGAGAGCAGTCGGGTCAGGAGTAATGTGAACCCCCAAGTAACAGATGGATTCAGAGGCCCAACGAAAAGAGAACATAGGGCAAAGCTGGCTCACCATGGCATTCGGTATTGTAATATTAAGGGCTGTGGATTGGAAAAGTTAATCTGAAAAAAAGTACAGGGATCCAAACACACGAAAAGCAGTCACCGGGGCTGGCAGAGAGGTAAGCAGGTCAGTTAAAAAGATCAAATCAAAGCAAAAGCAGCCACCTTGTGAGCTCCGGAAGGCTTAAGAAGGCCAGGGATATTAGGGTCTGTCTGGATCGTGGAAAAAAAGGGTTCCAATGAAAGCACAAAGATCAGTGGAGAGAGTGGGTAGCCCTGGCGGGTGCCATTCGTTATATCAACAGAGTCCGACCTAACTTCGTTGACCTTAACAGCCATGAAAGGACAAGAATAAAGAGAGGAAATCCAAGACAACATGGCAGGCCCCAGGCCAATATGGTGTAGAGTGGTCAGGATAAACTGCCAATGAACCCTGTCAAAGACTGCGTTCCCGATGCCGAAATGTAAGAAAGGAGTGAGGGTGACTGTGTAAGCCGTGTACCGGGGTGGGCTCCCCAGGATACAGTGAAGTCACGAACAAGGAAAGCAACCCCAACACCAGCTTTTGTCACAGAATTTTACTTAGATGTGGCAAATAAACACAACCACAAATGCTGGAAACATACAATAAATTTACATACACCCAGCCCGAAGGCTGAGACCCTTGTGCTGCACAGCACAGCGCCTTCTGATGAATGAAGGTAGAAAGTGAAGTAATTTACCTACTGGCGGGCACAAATAAGCTGCCACACCTTACCTGTTATTACCCTAAAAGAGCAGGAATCAGTGTATGGGTGTACGGTATGGGCTAGCTTGTGGTACAGCACGACAGCTTACAATCTTGCAAAAATCTACAGTATTCCCCCTCCCATAACTGGTCCTGTAGCACGTGCCTGAGTATTCCTTCTGAGCAACACGCCAGTCTGGCTTTATCAGCTCTCCAATGTGAAATGTCACTTTAAGTTGTGGAGTCCTTCCAATGATCAGTAACAACACTTGTGGCCTGACACAAACAGAGACCCTAACTAACTATAGGCCTGTCTCAGTCCTATAGGCGCCGACACTGAAATGAGGTGGGTGCACGATCTTACCGACCCAGGTCTGCTTTGCATATGCTGGTGACTCTGAACAGAACAAATGTCTCTCCAATAAGCATGCAATATCACAGTATATATATTGCTTAGTTCCTCAGCTTCCCATCAGCTTCCTGGCAGCAATCTTCCTTTCTTTGAACAGGGTTAGCGTCTTGAACACCATCAGCTTCACTCAACTGAATTTCAGTTTATGGAGGGCTGTCCTCACATCTGGATGGCATCGGGTTCTCAGATCACACAGCCCCCCCTTCTCTCTCCCAAGCACAGCTGCTCTCCTCTTCCTGTTCACTCTCCATGTGTAAAACCCCACCCCTTCATGAATATAGAAATCTCTATGCAGTCTGAGGCTGTGTTAGAAAAACAGCGACATCTTGTGGCTAAACTGCAGAATGTCAGTCAAAACATTTAATTTACTCCACACAAGCAGTATTCAAACAATGAGGGCTGTTTCCCCATCTCACAACTGTAACGCAACCGGACCCCGACTGCACTTGGGTATTTACATTAGACTCCTGCTTCCTTGTCCGAACACAGATCCACGGACACCACTCTTGAACAAAAACCAGGATATAGACATTTTTATTTTACCACAGATACAAGATATATACACAGGGCGGGGCAATACATTTAATATCAAGAGACACACAGCAGACACCCCCCACCAAGCGAATACACACACACATCCCATAATAGTTTGCTCCCAAGCAAGACACATAATAGAACAATGAGATACAACCACATGGCATTAAACAAGGAACAACCCCCACCTATCTCCTAGACATGTCTACACAATATTAGGGCATTTCACCCTGCACCCCTAACAGGCACAGGGTGACTTACACATAAAATGGATATGGGGAGCTGAGACAGGGGTCTCCCCATCCCTCCAAAGTAAGCTGTGTTCCATGGGCCCCCCACCCAAAGTCAATTCTGTCGCATATTTCCCCTTTCGGCAGAAGATTAACTCAGGAGTAAACCCCAGACGGGTGAACTCCGAAGTTAGTCTGTACTTCAAGTCCCCCAATGCCAGCACCCACACAGTACCCCAAATAAATTGTCCTGATGCCAGCTCTTCTGCTGGAGGCTGGCCGGCTGGTTCCTCCTCAGCAGAAAAGTCAATCAAATCCCTAGTCTCTGGAACTGGTGTCTGGGGATAGGGGTTCACCATCTCCTGTCCGTGGAACCCAAAAGATGTTACCAGTGCTGGGCAGAGTTCAGAAATGTTTAGCCCTGTTGCCAGCTCTTCTGCTGGAGGCTCACCAGGTTGTTTTTCCTCAGCAGAGAAGTCTATCAAATCCCCACTCTCTGGAATTTCCACTGCTGATTCTTGGGCATGCTGCTGAACATGTTTTAGCAGTTGCCTGTATGCCCTTTCCAGATCCTGTTCTTTCATCAGCAGGTATTCCAGATCTGGTTCAAGCTCTGAGACCCCTGTGAGACCAAACATAGCCTCTCTGTCTTCTCGCAGGTCCTCAAGGGTAGGTTCTCCTTCATCGCCAAACACAAAATGATCTGTAAGGCTCTCCCACAGCAATCCAGGGACACCAAAGACATATCCCTCCGGAGAGCATTCTGTTGTCACCCCTAAATATTCCTGCTCTGTGTACCATTGCAGAGCCCGATATCGGTTGTCCAGCTCTATCTCCTGCTGGACCAGCAAGTCCAACTCAGTCACCCATTGCTCCTGGGGTCGCTCTCCCAGTAATGGCATCAGTAACTTCCAATGGTCCCTGGCCCGTTCCCCTGGGGTTGGATAGCACTTGCCCTTGTCCATACCAGCAACCTGGAGGGCTCCACTTCAACACCCAATCTGCTGCCTGAGCTCCAGGTACTCATCCACAGACACAGTCCTGGGGTATGTTGCAAGAACGATCCGCAACAGCCCTGGGAACTCTGATGCCAGGTCCATATCTCCACTGGGGTGACCGACATCTACTTTCCTGATCTTGTATCCCGGTGGTGGTTTGGATGTGTTCACAGCTTGGAAGCACAATCCCACTGCTGTCACCAATGTAACGGAACCGGACCCTGGCTGCACTTGGGTATTTCCTTAGACTCCCGCTTCCCAGTCCAAACACAGATCCACAGACACCACTCTTGAACGAAAACCAGAAAATAGACTGCTTTATTTTAACACAGATACAAGATATATATACAGGGTGGGGCAATACATTTAGTAACAAGAGACACGCAGCAGACACCCCCCACCAAGCCAATACACAAACACATACATCCCATAATAGTTTGCTCCCAATCAAGACACAATAGAACAATGAGATACAACCACATGGCATTAAACAAGGAACAACCCCCACCTATCTCCTAGACATGTCTACACAATATTAG
Source organism: Staurois parvus (assembly GCF_062004578.1). Classification (NCBI taxonomy): domain Eukaryota; kingdom Metazoa; phylum Chordata; class Amphibia; order Anura; family Ranidae; genus Staurois; species Staurois parvus. The sequence continues at coordinate 52,794 of NW_028318704.1, read as the reverse complement.
GACATTTTACCCTGCACCCCTAACAGGCACAGGGTGACTTACACATAAGAGGGTAATGGGGAGCTGAGAAGGGTCTTCCCACCCCTCCAAACTGAGCTATGTTCCATGGCTTCCCCACCCAAAGTCTCTCCCGCCACAGCAACCCTTGCGAGAGGGTGGTACCCATAGAGGAGTGACCTAGGACCCGAGGAAGTTTGAATGTGCGGGAAACAGGTTCGGGCCTGGGGAACTCTAAGAGCCCTCGCTAATAAAGTGCCCAGCTTATTGGAATATTCATACATAGAGCAATGGGCCATGCTAGTTTTTGCTTTGTTTTAAAGCAGAGAAGAGATTGCAAGTCCTCACGAACTCTAGAGAGTTCAAGATAAGTAGCCCGCATCAAGGATGCTTTGTGGGAGCACTCCAGCCTGCCCAAATCCTGCAGAAGGCTGTCAATTGGACGAGAATGCTCCTGCTTAGGATGCACACCTACACGAATCAAAAGGCCCCGGACCACTGGTTTGTGGGCTTCCCACACCACAAGAGGGTTGTCTACCGAGTCATTATTGGTCACAAAGTACTCCACAAAGAGCGGTCCGCAAAGCGCTACAGGTATCTGAAGATGGAAGGAGGGTCTCATTCAATCTCCAGGAGGGAGGACCTCAGGTCATTGAATTCAACCTGAGAGTAAGATGGACCGAAGCATGGTCAGAGAAAGAAAAAAACATAGATTTGTGAGGAGACCACTGACGAAAGAGCCAGATATGAGATCAGAATGTAGTCTAGATGTGAATAGGTATGATGAACAGATGAAAAAAAGGAATAATCATGACCCTGAGGGTTCAGCAATGCCACAGGTCAACTAAGCGTAAGAGCTGACGATCGTCCTTCAAACGTTAAAGATGGGCATATGAGAGATGGGAAGGGCCCTGAGAGACATCCATGGCAAAGTTAAGATCACCACCAAAAATCAGGGTCCCCTCAACAAAGCCTAGGAGAGTGGACAATAAAGTATGCAACAATTGGGCCTGGTACACATTGGGAAAATAAACATTGACAAAGGTATACTGCACATCCTGAATCAATCCCTTGAGCAACAGGAATCGACCAAGCAGATCCGACTGTACCAAGACACGCGACCAGGGCACCGCACCTCCAATCAGAATGCTGATGCCTTTGATTTAGAAATAGGGAGGAACTGTGATACACTCATGGGAAGTCCCGGTTGGTTAGTTTCGGGATATGATCACATTTGAAATGTGTTTGCTGTAGAAAGGCAATTTGAGTTTTACTCTTTTTGAGGTCAGCGAGCAGCAGCAAGCACTTCTCTGGGGTGTTGAGACCCCAAGTATTAAGAGTGGTAGGAGGGCCAAAAACTGCAGGATAAGTATAAGGACATGGGGTCAGGGCCCCTGGGTGGGATTGGCAACCACAATAAAAAGAGAGAGAGCAGAGCCCCCAGTAATGAGGGAAAGGGACCAGAAAGAAGAGAAACAAAGTTAAAGAAAGGGAGGGGAAAAGGAAGAGAAAAAAAGAGGAAAGAGAAGCACCAAGAAAAAGGGGGAAAAGGAAGAGAGAAAAACAGAAAGGGTACTAGAAGAAAAAAAAAAGGGGGGGGGAAAGAAGAAAGAGGGAACAAAAGAGAAGGGAAGGGAGGGATTGGCTTGGATGAGATAACTATTCATAATCTAGGAATTGTTCCTCCCTCACGATTTGTGGAACATTCTTCCAGAAGCAAGCAGGAGCAATCAGCCAGAAGGCTTAGGGAAATGCTGAACAGACCTAAAAAGTAAAGTGTAACTTGGCTGGATACAGCAGAGCCATATAATAAATTTAGCCATCCCAGGACAGAAGGTGCTATATTCACCCTCTCAAAAATTGGACTTGTTCTCATAGGCTAGGCAAAAAAAAAATAAAGAAGATTAAAAGTTAATTCTGTAAATTGGAAGAGGCAGGTAGAAGATGTTGACTCAGATAATGGCAGTCAGGGTGCCATTGTCTACCCTGTAGAGGTCTGTGCATCCCTCCATGGATATGCCTCCCCAGACCATCACTGACCCACCACCAAACGGTCATACTGAATGATGTTACAGGCAATATAACGTTCTCCACGGCTTCTCCAGACCCTTTCACGTCTGTCACATGTGCTCAGGGTGAACCTGCTCTCATTTGTGAAAAGCACAGGGTGCCAGTGGCAGACCTGCCAATTCTGGTGTTCAATGGCAAATGCCAACCGAGCACAGAGCCCACTAGAGGATGTCGGGCCCTCAGGCCCCCCTTAAAGTCTATTTCTGATTTGTCAGAGACATTCAGACCAGTGCCTGCTGGAGGTCATTTGCTGACAGTGCTCATCCTGTTCCTCCTTGTAAAAAGGAGCAGATACCGGTCCTGCTGATGGGTTAAGGACCTTTTACAGCCCTGTCCATCTCTCCTAGAGTAACTGCCTGTCTCCTGGAATCTCCTCCATGTTCTTGAGACTGTGCTGGGAGACACAGCAAACCGTCTGGTATGTATTGATGTGCCATGCTAGAGGAGTTGGACTGCCTGTGCAACCTCTGTAGGGTCCAGGTATTGCCTCATGCTACCAGTAGTGACACTGACCCTAGCCAAATAAAAAATTAGTGAAAAACAGTCAGAAAAGATGAGTAGGGAAAAAATGTCAGTGGCCTCCACCTGTAAAACCATTTCTGTTTTGGGGGTCGTCTCATTGTTGCTCATCTAGTGCACCTGTTAATTTCATTAACACCAAAGCAGCTGAAACAACCCCCTCTGCTACTTAACTGACCAGATCAATATCCCAGGAGTTTCATTGACTTGATGCTATACTCTGATTAAAAAGTGTTCCTTTAATTTTTTTGAGCCGTGTATATCTGAATGGCAAGGCAGATATTGGCAAAGCACGTCCACCTGATTGGCACTCATTGTTGCATAGAAGGGATGGTAGATGGACTTAGTTAGCCCTAAAGTAAGGAGAAGTCAAGCCCTTATGCTGGCCATAAACAGGTAGACATGTAGCTTTTTTTTCATACATCCAGTTCATGATGATGTTGCGATCTGACAGCGAACGCGTGTTTTAATAAAGGAAATAATTTTTTTGGGCCACCTTGGCCCAACAAGCTATTTAAAGTGATAGCAAATCTGGAGTTATGTGTTAACACACTGCATCGGACCAGATAGGTCTGAATGGACCCTCATAGTTTCGATCTTTGTCACCCTTTTGCAGCAAGTGCATGAACAAGAACAAATACATGGCAGGATTACAAATATTATTTATTAATAAAAACTACAAATTTAAAAAGGCTGAATGTTTTTTTTGAATTAACATTAACATGCTAAAGCTTATATAAGATTTTGGTGACTTGATTTACATCTACTTTAAATCCATACAGATACTTGTCAAAGTGCATTAGATCTTTTGTGCAATGTTCATTAAAGTCCAAAAAACATTTTAAACAAATCAACATAGGGTACAATGTATTATATTGTTCTAAAGATCACATAGCTGTACATTAAATAAGAACTAAGAAAGAAACCTGCAAGCAGCATGACAAATATATTAATCTATGTTTTACAGATCCGTAATGAGTTCTTCTGATGGTGTTTTAAGAAGAAACCTTGCAAAATGTGAGATATATAATATGGTCTTCATATAGACCCAAAACATCAGATATTTAAACTCTAGGCCTCACATATAGGTAGAGGTTACAGCAAATATTTTATGTTAGGAATTTTTTTACAGCAGTTTTTACCTTCTTGTTTCTCAGACTGTAAATAAACGGGTTGAGCATTGGTATAATGATGCTATACACCACACTGATAATCCGATCGTTAGTTGGTGAGTAGATGGAGCCTGGCCGAAAGTACATAAATATGACTGTGCTGTAGAAGAGGATGACCATGGTGAGGTGAGATGAGCAAGTGGAGAAGGTTTTCCATCTCCCTCGGTATGACTGTAAATTCAACACTGCTTTGATGATGAGTATGTAGGACCCTAGGATGAAGAGCACCGGACCAAAGATGACAATGGGACCTTCGATGAAGAGAACCTTCTGAAGAGTGTCTGATACTCCTGAACAGGCTAACATCATTATTACAGGAAGATCACAGAAAAAGTGTCGGATTAGCCAACTACAGTGCAGCTGAGAAGAAGCCAGCACGGTATATAAAGTAGAGTGGAGACACACGAGGAACCAAGAGATAGCCACAAGGCAGATACAAGTTCTCTTGTTCATAATTTTCAGATAACGTAGAGGGAAACAGACTGCACAATATCGATCAAAAGCCATGATGGCCAACAAAAAACTGTCCATGTTGCCCACTGCCAGAAACAAAAATAGCTGGGTGAAGCATCCAGTGATGGAGATGTGATTGTCTCTAGAAAGAAAGCCATATAAGGCCCTGGGGATGATAATGGAGGTAAAAAATACATCCATAAAGGCAAGGTTCCCCATCAAAACAAACATGGGGGTGTGAAGCTGAAGCTGTGATGTAACAAGTGTGAGGATAAAGGTGTTTCCTGCAATTGAAAAGACATAAACAACCAAAAATAAGGAGAAGAGAGGAAAGAGAAGATGAGGTGTGTCAGGAAACCCCAACAGGACAAAGCCAGAAAGAGTCTTATTTTCAGAAGGTACCATGTTTATATAGGTCAGTTATTAATGAAACAAAAAGGAGATCACACGGTGCAACTTGATATCACAGGGTGGAACTTGATGTTTTGTTTAAAAAATGTTTAATTTTAAGCCATAGCGTATAACAAACGGTGCCCAGATAATGCAAACTAAGACAAGATAAACTGAAGAACTAGTTACATGTACATTTGTTGAGTAGTGCGCCTGGAGAAAGAGCAAAATTAATCAATTAAATATGTGTAAATGTTTGTTTATTTAAAATCTTGCAAACATACAGCTTGTTAATAAAAACATATGTACATGTATACAAAAAATAAAATGAATATATATATATTGTGACAGTATGAAAGACGCGGTGATCGATGGATGCTATGTTTCACCTCGCATGAGATCATTTCTGGGAGATTAAGGTGGAGTCCACTCCATGTTTTCTGGGCCACTATGGCAGAGGTGGTTTCGGACTGAATAAGGCAGGGCTGGAGCAAAAAGTTGCTCTTGGCCTGGGACCAGGGGCGGACTGACAACTCATGGGGCCCCCCGGGCAATAGGGGATCATGGGGCCCCTGTGTCCTTGCCCAAACTCAAAAAAGCCTATGAAAAAGGTACCAGGGGAATCTCATGGGACCCCCTACTGACCCTGGGCCCTCGGGCAGTGCCCGAGTCTCCAAATGGTCAGTCCGCCCCTGCCTGGGACTCAGAGAGTCATATCTGAGTGAGCTGTGGATGAAAGTTTGCATTGTGCAAGAAAGGAAAAGGTTTGCATACTGTTTTCATTTTGTTAGTGACAGGGAGAAGCCCTTCACCTTTGCAAGAGGAATCTCCTATGTTTAGTTAGTGCTTTGATGGCGAGGGTTTTTTTTCTGTTTTGTTTGTTTATGATGCTTGCAACCTTTTAAATAAAATTGACGACAAGTCAGATTTTACGAAAGCTGCTGTTTGGACTACCCTTTTCCCAGGGAAGGTGATCCCCCACCTGAGTTACCCCCACTATATATATATGTATATAGAAAACAAAACAAGCTTACATCACACCTTTGTCCAGGCACCCAGCCGATACCTGTCCTTCTCAAGACCCTGAATCTTCCCAACCTCACCCAGAATGTTGTGTACCACCACCGCAACAGGAAGGATTTTTTTCTAAGTAGAAACCTGACACCGTGCATTCCACGTGAAGTAACGGACTACAAAGCTAACTAGAAAAAGTGTTTCAAAATCCCAGTGCGTTTGAAAGGCTCTGTATGACCACACTGCGTAACTCAAGCAGGAAAGAAAAGGGATACCCAGAGCCCCACCCACCCGCTTATAGACATCTATATTGAAGGGGCACTGAAGCAAGAAATGGTCCATCATCTCCTCCACCTCACCACACTCAACTCTTGGACAACCACGGTTCTCCGCAGAGTGATGCTTCAGGTTGCTCTTCACATAGAGTCTACCACAGAACGATCGCCAGGCCAAATCCCAAAACTTTAAAGGGATTCTCTCCAGATTCATCAAACTCAGACTCTCCTTCATAACTGGGCCTGGGCAATTCCTCAAAGCCAGTGACTTGCTAAAGGCAGATTTAACAACCCTCCTCTCCAGTGTCTTCCTAGGAAGTAGACGTAATTTCCTCAGCCATCACTCGCCACTGCCGAAGCATTTTCAGGCACGGGGCAACATAAGCTGGTAGCTTACCACGTCAGACCCTCAGACATTTCACTGCTTCACTATTCTCCCAGCTTCGAAGAAAAGGCCTAAACCAAGACTGAAAAATACCAACCCTCCCAGGTGGCTCCTCTGCCAGCATACTACCAAAATTATGTTTAAAAAACATCAAAGAAAAGAAAACCACTGGGCTGACCACACTTAGGCCACCCATTTGCCTGGGAAGGTAGGTTACAGACCACTTAGCCTGCTTACCCAATTTGCAAGGCCATAATCACCAGGACCAAATTTGATGCCTAAAACTTTAATTTCCTGTCAGGGCTCCGGGAAAGTGTCTGGTAGCTGAAAGCCTTCACCTTCCTCTCCCCTTATCATGATCGATCTTTGAGTCAGATGCCTCAGCATACCGTTCCATCACCGAGATCACCTCCTCCGCCTCCTGTGTCCCAGAGATGAAAACAGACACATCATCAGCATAGGCCACAACCCTCAGAGGAGGCTCACAATTAAATATGTGTAAATTCTTCATCTGTATTTCAGTATGTTTGGCACTATGTGTCACTGTATACAGTTTTCTTCAATATTTTTTTGTGAATCTTTTGCAGTTTATTACTTAAGGATTTAGCCAGTAACTGCATTTTATGTTAAGCAATTAGCCTGCAATAATTTCTCATTTGCTGCATGCCTACCTGACAACCTGACAACCCAACACCCAACTGAATCAGCATGCATGGCAGAAAGGCAAGTTTCTGTTAATTGTGAGGCAATGGTTCATTTTTTTTGTTCAGCTGGCCAGCTGAACGAAAACAACTGAACCAATTCCCATATTCACACATTCAATGCGAAAGGGGTAATCCTCCCTGCTGTATCATTGTATTTTGACAGTGGGACTCCCCTGCCTTCAGAATTGGCTGCATGCACTAATCAAGTGAAAATGTATCAATAAGCCAGTTCATGAGAAGTTGAATAGATGGAATGCTCAAAATTCCAATATATGCATGGCCACCTTAAGAATTGTCAGCCTGAACCTGGAATTTCTGTTCCTGGCAGGATCTCCCAGTAAGAAATTGTCAGATTCACAAAAAAAAGTATTTGCATAAGAAAACTGTACATAGTGATGATGATTGGAAACATAATGAAAAAAGATTCTATGGAGTTTGGGTTTACCTGGTGTAGTGCACCCCTGAAACAGCAGCAGTGTGAATAAGCCCTCTAAGACTAATATGGGACAAAGACACCCAATATTACTTCGTTAACCACTTGAGCTCCAGAGGATTTACCCCCCTTAATGACCAGGCCTCTTTTTGCTACTCGGCGCTGCACTAATTCAACTGATAATTGCACGGTCATGCAATGCTGCACCCAAACGAAATTTATGTCCTTTTTTTCACACAAATAGAGCTTTCTTTCGGTGTAATTTGATCACCTGTGCGCTTTTTATTTTTCACGCTATAAACAAAAAAAGGCCAAAAAGTTTGAAGAAAAACAATATTTTTTACTTTCAGCTATAAAAAATATATAGTAAACTCAAAGTTGGTTATAAATTTAGGCCAAAATCTATTCTGCTACATGTTTTTGGTAAAAAAAAATCCCAATAAGTGTATATTGATTGCTTTGTGTGGAAGTTATAGCGTCTACAAACTATGGTATAAATACTGCAATTTACGCCATTTTTCTGCTATACAGCACTGCGCTAGTTTAACGGACTATTGCGCGGTCATGCAATATGGTACATAAATTAAATTTACATCCTTTTTTTCCCCACAAATTGAGCTTTCTTTCAGTGGTATTTGATCGCCTGTGCGGTTTTTATTTTTTGCGCTATAAAAATAAAGGCTGACAATTTTGAGAAAAAAAAAACAATATTTTGGACTTTTTGCTATAAAACATGTCCAGTAAAAAAAAATGCAAAAATCAAATTTAGTCATAAATTTCTGCCAAAATGTATTCTGCGACATGTCTTTGCTAAAAAAAAAACCCAAATTAATTGGTTTACGTGAAAGTTATGGCGGGAAAGATACTGGGATTTTTAGGGTTTTTTTTATACTAATAATGGCAGCGATCAGCGAATTATGGCGGCGATCAGGGACTTATGGCGGGACTGCGGCAGACATTCTGACATTGGGGGGTACTGACTTGGGGTCACTGACATCCCCAAAAACACTAATACAGTGATCAGTGCAAAAAAAAAACACTAACAGTGTACTAATGGCAATGGGGAGGAAGGGGTTAACTTTATTTTGCAGGGAAGGGTTATAGGAGTGAGGGGAGTGTTTTACTAGGGGGCGGGGGTGTGTACTGGACGGGACAAGGCTGATCGAGAAAGAGAAACTGTTCTTTCTCGATCAGCTCATCTTCGAGCTGACAGGGAAGTGACAGACAGCACAGCTACTGCAGCTGTGCTGTCTGTCACTGTTTTCCGCCGATCGCCTGGAAACAGCCGCTAAGGAGCAGCTGTGACCCGGCGACTCACATCTGCGGCGGTGATCGGCGGGACAGATAGGGCGGCGGCGCGCCTCGTGCGCGCCCCCTATTTGTTTACAAAACACACGTCTTAAAACATGGTTTTGCCTGCGAGTGCCGCCCTGCCGCCGTATATGTACAGTGGCAGGGCGGCAAGTGGTTAATCACTCTGACACACCCCTAACAAGGAATTTGACAACACCAAATTAAGTGAAGCTTTGATTCTATTAACGTCTGACAGCTTGAACAATGATAAAGCAGCAAAATAAAAGAGCAATAGAATGCAATACCCCTAATACTATACAGAGAGATTCTAAATATGTCAGTGCAACAAAAGGCAGAGGTTAACTGGACCCAGATTTAACAAATTACTTAGATCAGCTTAAACTGTAACAAAAGCACAAAAAGGGGTACAATGATGGCTGCTGAACTGTAGTAACAAAATCTCTTTAAACTACACCCCGATCAAGTCCCCTTAGAGTGGCCCAGCTATGTTCAAGTGTACCTGCAGTATTTCAGAAGGTATTCATTCACCAACTCCCCATAGGAGAGTAGGACTTAGGTGGTAAGGCCTGTGAAGATGGGTAAATGGTTATCAAGATTTTGCAGTGTCCTAAAAAAACAAACAAAAAAAAACAAACAATGCCGGGTAAGCTTTACATCTTGCTGGCTTAGTTGGGGCCCTTAAGGTGGTGCACAATTGAAGGAGCTCAATGATCTTCACCTGATTAGAGTCAATGGGCAATTTTCTCAGATGGAACTAGATGGGGTTTATCCAGAAAACCTAAGTCAGTTGTGGAGATAAAACAAGTCCAAGGTGTTGATGGAGAGTGTGATGAGGCTGAAGTATTATGGGTGGAACTGCACATGGGGGTGCGTACTACAAATGTAATCATTGGAGTTTGTTTTAGGCCTCCCAGTGTTAATGAGGAGGTGGAAACTCAACTTCTTGCACAGATCGAAAGGGCTGCAAGGGCTGGGTCAGTGATAATAATGGGGGATATTAACTACCCAGAAATTGACTGGCGTAATGGTACTGCAGGAACAGTTAAAGGGAAAAATGTTTTAAATCTACTACAGGACAATTTTATGGTACAGTTCATAGAGGCCCCAACTAGGAATAATGCTCTGCTGGACCTGGTAATCTCAAACCATGCAGATCTTATTACGAATGTCCATATAAAAGAACATCTGGGTATTAGTGACCATAACATGATTTCATTTATTGTTAGCTGTAAACAGCAAGCACATACGGGAAAAATAAAAATGCTCAATTTCAAGAGAGCTAATTTTCCAAGGCTGAGAGTTGCTCTCCAAGTCTTAGACTAGGAGGGAATATTGGCATTGATGAACACAACACAGAAATGAGAGTTCTTCAAAAAGACTGTATGTGAACACATTGTAATATATATTCCCATGGGCAACAAGCTTAAAAGGCTAAAAATCTAACCTATGTGGCTTACGGCCAAAGTTAAAAAGGCTATAGATAATAAGAACAGAGCTTTTATTAACTATAAAAATGAAGGAACACTATCATTGTTTAAACATTACAAAGAATATAACAGAATATGCAAAAAGGAAATAAAGGCCGCAAAAATTGAAAACCAACGACAGATTGCAAAGGATAGCAGGACCAACCCCAAAAAATTCTTCAAATATATTAATAGTAGAAAGGTCCGGTTCGAGCATGTAGGTCCTTTATCGAATAATCTAGAGTGGGTGACTGGGGACAAAGAGAAGGCACATTTATTTAATACCTTCTTCAGCTCTGTGTATACAAAGGAGCATGGGGGAGCTCTTGTCCATAATGGGCATGGTATTGACCAGGGGCGGACTGACAACTCATGGGGCCCCCGGGCAATAGGGGATCATGAGGCCCCTGTGTCCTTGCCCAAACTTAAAAAAGCCTATGAAAAAAGGTACCAGGGGCATCTCATGGGGCCCCCTACTGACCCCGGGCCCTCGGGCAGTGCCTGAGTTTCCAAATGGTCAGTCCGCCCCTGGTATTGACACAGCTCCAGATGATCCACATTGGCTCACAATTGATATGATCCAAAAATATTTAGACAGAATAAAGGTGAATAAAGCACCTGGACTGGATGGCATACACCCACAGGTCCTTAAAGAATTGAACTCTGTCATTTCAAAGCCATTGTTTCTAATTTTTAGGGACTCTTTAATGACTGGCATAGTACCCCTGGATTGGTGTAAGGCCAATGTGGTGTCAATATTTAAAAAGGGTCAAAATCTTTATCAAGTAATTATAGACCTGTTAGTTTAACATCTATAGTTGGGAAGATACTGGAGAGTTTTATAAAAGACCACATAGATGAGTTCTTGCTGGAAAAAAATATTTTAAGCAACAGACAGCATGGATTCATGAAAGACAGAATTTGTCAAACAAATCTGATTTCTTTTTATGAGGAGTTGAGCAAAACCTTGAACAGAGAGGTGGCTGTGAACATGGTATACTTGGACAGAGGGGTGGCTGTGGACATGGTATACTTGGACAGAGGGGTGGGGGAGGAAGTGGTATACTTGGACAGAGGGGTGGGGGTGGACGTGGTATACTTGGATTTTGCAAAAGCATTTGACACAGTTCCCCACACACGGCTAATGTGTAAGGTAAAGTCTACAGGCTTGGAAAAATCTGTACGTAAATGGATAGAAAACTGGCTAAAAGATCGTATTCAGAGAGTATTGGTTAATGATTCATCCTCTGAATGGTCTGGGGTCATCAGTGGTGTACCCCAAGGTTCAGTGTTGGGACCCTTACTTTTTAATATATTTATAAACGATATAGGGTCTGAGATTAAAAATCACATTTCAGTCTTTGCAGATGACACCAAGCTTTGCAGTGGAATAACGTCCTTACAGGATGTCTTCAAGTTACAAGCCGACCTCAATGCACTGTTTAATTGGGCAACTATGTGGCAAATGAGGTTTAATGTTGATAAATGTAAGGTTCTGCACTTGGGGGCTAAGAATATGCATGCATCATACATACTAGGGGGAGTACAACTGAGGGAGTCAATGGTGGAGAAGGATCTGGGAGTTCCGGTAGATCACAAGCTTAATAATGGCATGCAATGCCAAGCTGCGGGTTCTAAAGCGAGCAAAATGCTCTCTTGTATTAAAAGAGGTATAGACTCCAGAGAGAGAGATATCATATTACCCCTCAGGTACAAATCATTAGTAAGACCTCAACTGGAATATGCAGTTTAGTTTTGGGCACCAATTCACAAAAAGAACATTGGGGAACTGGAGAAAGTGCAGAGAAGGCCAACCAAACTGATAAGAGGCATGGAGGAGCTCAGCTATGAGGAAAGATCAGAGGAACTGAATTTATTCTCTCTTGAGGAGTTTAAGGGGGGATATGATCTCCATGTATAATACATAAGGGGGGATATGATCTCCATGTATAATACATAAGGGGGGTATGATCTCCATGTATAATACATAAGGGGGATATGATCTCCATGTATAATACATAAGGGGGGATATGATCTCCATGTATAATACATAAGGGGGGATATGATCTCCATGTATAATACATAAGGGGGGATATGATCTCCATGTATAATACATAAGGGGGATATGATCTCCATGTATAATACATAAGGGGGATATGATCTTAATGTATAATACATAAGGGGGGATATGATCTCCATGTATAATACATAAGGGGGATATGATCTCCATGTATAATACATAAGTAGGGATATGATCTCCATGTATAAATACATCAGTGGTTCATACAGTGAACTCGGTGTAGAGCTATTCACCCTGAGGTCATCACAGAGGACAAGGGGGCGCTCTTTACGTCTGGAGGAAAAGAAATTTAAGCTCCAAACACGGAAAGGTTTCTTCACAGTGAGAGCTGTGAAATTGTGGAATAGACTCCCTCAAGAGTTGGTTCTGGCCAGCTCAGTAGATTGCTTCAAAAAAGGTCTGGATTGTTTCTTAGATACACAGAATATAACTGGATACTAACATTTATAGGTAAAGTCGATCCAGGGAATATCCGATTGCCTCTCGGGGGATCAGGAAGGAATTTATTTTCCCATCAGGAGCAAATTGGATCATGCTTTGCTGGGAGTTTTTTTTACCTTCCTCTGGATCAACTGTGGGTATAGGATTATAACTTTTTTTCTTCTCTTTCTATGGTTGAACTGGATGGACTTTTGTCTTTCAGCCAGACTAACTATGTAACTATGTGGAAGAAAGGGGGCAGAGGAAAGGGTTATCAATATAATGGTATTGAGTCAAGAAGGGGGGATAGTTTTGAATTTTGCAAAAGGTGTAGTTAGGCTGGATGACTGCAGAAAGGGTGGTAGAGGTAAGCAGTTGTGGACTAAAGTTTCAGTATCTGCTGATCAGTGTAAGGAATAGATTAACAACCCTCTAACCAACTCCTGCTCTTCTGCAGTAGGGCCTGGTGGTGGAGGGGCCCTGCATACGCTGATGTGATGGCCTCTGGCCAACCTGCTTAGCTTTTCTGCATGGCCAGGGCTGACTGTGCCTGGTTCTGTGTCTCTTGAACACAGGGAGATAGGCTGGTAATTCCTCACTGTGCCTCTGGAACAACAAAAGATGTCTCTGAGCCACTGAGGAACAAGCTGTGCAGGCACACAAGTGATGCAAACTAATGTACTAGTGGCTACTCTGTCCCCACTTCTGTCTCCTTCACCGGTCTGGTGTCAAGTGCCCCTAGTATTCCCAGGCATCTTTGTAAACGTTCTCTCCCCTTCTCTCCAGCTGCAGACTCCTGGGAGTTGTAGATTTTTTTTCCAACAAAGAGCAGACCCACCTGGGGATGATAGAACTACATATACCATGATCCTTCCCCTTAACACACTTTTCCCCAGTCTGGGCCAATCAGGAGTGGAGAATGAAAGTCAATGTGAACATAATATTCTGACATGCTGAGACTTGCTTTCCCACAGTGACTGACAAACAGTTAGTTTTTACTTAAGAATCTGTATGCCTACACTGGAATTGGGCTTTAAAAACGCTAAACATTAAAAAGTCCAATTCCAGTAGTAGAGTTTACCTAAAAAGAATTAAAGAATATATAAAGCCTAAACATTTTTTTTTAGTTTTTGAATAGTGTGAAGAGTGTGCTTAGAACCCCTGTAAGCTTTTTTTTTTACCCCATTGGGAAATTTAAAAGACTGTTCACAAAAACAAAATGATAAGAGGAAATCGTCTAATGCAGCCTTCACTAAATGGCTGACCATGGTCTGGATCCGGATCTACAGATAGTCCAATCTGAACCATCAGCCCACCACTTTGCTGTGTTGGATCCTCACTAAGCTGCAGTCATTGGTTTTTAGGATTGCCGGCATCATATCAAAGATGTCACGTGTGTGCTCCGCCCCCCTACAGCACGATTCTCCTTCCAGCTCCTGCTCCCACCAGGCTCTAATGGATTCTTCTGATCTACAGTGATATGGGAGAATCTGATGTATGGGTACTCTCTGATGGGGGAAACCTGATGCATGGGGGCACTCAGGTGGGAACACCTGATGTAAGGGGGCACTGTGAATTTGGCAGCTGATATATGGAAGCAATATGATGGGGGAATCTGATATATGGGAGCACTCTGATGGGGACACCTGATATAAGGGGGCACCATGAGGAGGGCACCTGATATGATGGTACAGTATTTCCCCAAAATTTGCAGGGGCTACGTTCCAACAATACCTGCAAATTTAGAAAAAGCGCAAATTTTGGATGTTAAAAAAAAAAGAGGGAGGTAAAATGTATGGGTACTCACCAATAGTGAATACTGTAAGATGGCAGCAGGATATTTACAGCTCCTCGGGTGGCGCCTCTTCTTCAGGTGCTTCAGGAGGAGTCGTATATTCTTCCAGGTCTTCTTCTGGTGGGGTTTCGGACTGGTATTTCTTGATAGGTCTGAAGAACATTGTAATGGGAAGTTGCTGTCGTTGTTTCTTCATGGACAGTTGTATATGTCTGAATGGCAGCATCAATGCCTTTGTTAACTTTGAGAGTTCGAACCATATGGGGATCCCATGCTTCAATCACCCCTTGCAACTCCTTCACTGTTTTCATTATCTGGGCCAGACGTTCCAATGTTAGGCCCTGCTCCTCCTCCTCTTGCTCTAGATCTGTCGCTTCCCTCTTTACTGGCAGACTTCGTTAACTCCAACAAATCCTCATCCGTCAGGGGTTCAGAGTGGACCTCATCCTGAGTGATGTCTTCAAAACCTTTGTCACTAAGTATATCTGCCAGTCTCACAGCCTTGTCAACATCTTCGTGCTGAATTTCTTCAGGTGAGAAGCTCTTGTAGTCAAAGACACACTCTGGACACAGCTTCTTCTAGCATGCATTAAGGATTTCCTTTTTCATCTCCTTAAGAGCAGTTTGGATCACTGAAAGGCACGTTGTGATAGTAAAGTTACGCCAGTAACCTATTATGTATCCGTGTCCATTGCATCCACAAGGTATTGCAGAGAATTGTGGGTATAAAGAGCCTGAAAGGCACGGATCACGCCTTGGTCCATAGGTTGGATGAGGGAGATGGTGTTGGCAGATAGGAATTTAATCTGGACTCACTCATATTACAGATCCAAAGGGTGGCTGCCAGTAGGCTGCCAGTATTATCCATAATGAGCAACACCTTGAAGTCCTTGCCTGAGTCGTGGAGGTATTCCTTGGTTTGAGGGATGAAGCACTGGTGAAACCAGTTTGAAGCTAGGAGTTTGGTAATCCAGGCCTTAGGGTTGTGCATCCAGTAGACAGGCAGCAGGTTTTTATTTTTGTTTTTGAGGGCCCTAGGGTAGATGAGGCCTGGTTTCATCATGTAACCAGAAGCATTGCCACACATAATGAGCGTCACTCTGTCCTTTTGTGTCTTAAACTCTGGAGCTTTAGCTTCTTCCTTCATGATGTAAGTTCTGGACAACATCTTCTTCCAGGCAAGCCAGTCTCATCCATGTTGAAAACTTGTTGGGGTTTGTATCCCTTCTCCTCTATGATGTGCATAAAGGTCTCTGGGTACTTCGGCACAGCTGCTTTGTTGACAGATGCTGCCTCACGATGTAGAGAAATACTTTTAATATTGATTCATTTCTGAAAACGATCAAACCATCCCTTAATGGCTTGAAAATCTTTAGGCTCCAGTGCTGTTGATGGTCCTGGTTGCGGTTCTTCTGCACTGTCTCATGTAGCGAACTGCTGGTACAATTTCTGTGCTCTCTCACAGATGATCTAACCATCCAAGGGGCTGTATTTCTTCCTGCAGTCAGTGATTCACAATGACAAGGCAAATTCCATCCTGACAATATTCTTATTTCTTACAGTTGTTACCTTTTTGGCACTATCACAGAAACTTACTGCTACAGTGCTCCTGATCGCTGCCTCATTTTTCTTTATGTAGCTAACGGTGCTTTCGTTGATGCCATAATGGCACGCTACTGCGGCATTATTTTTTTGTTCATGAAGCAAATCCAGTAGTTCAGCCTTCTCCTGAAGTGTTTTAAACTTCTTCTGGCACCTAGTGTCATTGCCAGAAGTCTTAGAAGGTGCAGAACGTTTGGGCGGCATCTTAGGTCTATTGTTTTCACTCAGCAAAGCACTCACGATAGCTACCACATGGTAAGCAGGAAAACCCCGCAAACAACTTAGACCGCAAATACTGAACCGCAAATTTGCGGGGGTATACTGTACACTGATTGGGGAACACATGATGTGGTGACACCTGATGTATGGTGAGACTCTTATGGGGACACCTGATTTAATGGTGTACTCTGATGGGCACACCTGATATAAGGCAGTACTCTGATGAGAGCAACTGAACTAAGAGGTACTCTGATGGGGACAACTTGTGTAAGGTGATTCTATTTTCTTTTGCATGAAAAGAGAGATTTGGACCTCGGTGGAAAAAAAGTTTAGTGACCGGACCTCCTTGAACTTTAATTCCTTACCCCTGCTCTAATGAGTACACCTGTTCTGGTGACAAATATCTAAGAGGGAATATCCCATCGCTATTAACCTAAACTTTTAGTTTATGATCTGAAAATAAAAAAGATATTTACTGACTCCTATCCAGAAAACCCACATTAAAAAAAGACTTAAAATTGGTAATAATACAATCCATAAATGTATGTAATTCCAAAATCTTTTTTTTTCATTACATTTGGCATTGTGTGTCACTCTACACTGTTTTCTTAAAGCGCAACTGTATTATTACCTTAACACTTGAAGAACGACATGTTAAACCCCCTTACTGCCCAGCCTATTTCTCAGAATTAATTTTATATATTTTTTTAGATATTTAATCAATACTGTTTTTGTTCTATTTTTTTTACTATATAAAGGAAAGAATTCAAATAAAAAAAAAAAAAAAACGGTTTCTCTTAGTTTCTGCTATACGTAAAGCTTTGCAAATATTTAATATTTCTTCATAATTTTATGCCAAAATGTATTCTGCTACATTTCTTTAGTAAAAAACCACATAAATAGGTGTATATTATTTAGTCTGTTTAAAAGTTATAGAGTCTACAAACTATGATATACATACTGGATGTTTAAAATTTGTCAACCCTGAAGTACTGACTGCCTAACCCAATTTTTGAGGCCCAGAAATGTCAGGACAGTGAAAATACCACCAAAATTACCAATTTTTGGGAAATAGATGCTGTAAGGGACCACTAGCACTCCACTGAATAGGCGTCCCCAGCGCACGGAATCTAAGTCCCAGGGTGCTTTTTCACCAGGGCCCCTGATGGTGGGGATCTACTTGGAGCCCCCCGAGACCAGGTCGTGGCTACTGGGTACGTCCGTCAGTGGTAGTGGTATGCGCCAAGGGCTCCCACGGGAAAGAGTCTGATATGAGGAGGTCAGAAGACCCCACTGCGAGGGATGGACGGATGGATGGATGGATGAGCAAGGTCAGACGGGCCGGGTCGGTAACAAAGAGGACGGTAAGGTACAAGGCAGCGGGCAGAGAATGGTCGGGTCACACGCCAGGTCAGCAACAGCAGGTCAAATCCAATAGGGGGCATCCAGGAGAGGTCAGGCAAAGCAAGGGTCAGGACAGGAGAAATTAGCAAGGTCAGGTACAATCCGGGTCAATAACTTACAGGGCACAGGTTCGCAGAATCACAGGATGCAGGAAAGACCAGAAGGCACTGAATGACAGCTCAGGGCCATTTAAATATCCCGCCCTGCACTGCCATTGGTGCCCAGCGGGCGGCCGCGGCTTCTACTGCGCATGCGCGAACTCGAACGCTGCGGCCGGCCCGGACCTAGTGCCCGTGTCCCTGCACAGGGCTGTGCACTGCGCCTGCGGCGGGACCATCGCGGCGGGGATCGAGGAGATCCCTGACATTGCCCCCCCCTACGGGCAACCTCCGGATGCCCACCCGATCTCTCCACCACGGGTGATCGTGAAAAAACCTCCGGACAAGTCTGGGTGCATGGACATTATGGGCTGGTTCCCAAGAATTGTCCTCAGGGCCATAGCCCTTCCATTTGATAAGGAATTGGGTCTGGCCCCCCCTCCTTCGGCACTTCAGGATTGTTTCTACCTCAAATTCTTCTTCTCCCTCGACCGTTATGGCCTCCGGGGGTCTAGATTCTCGTTCAGGGAAGGCATCTGGGATCACTGGCTTCAGCAGGGACACATGGAAGACTGGGTGGATCTTGAGTGTGTCAGGGAGGACGAGTTCGTAGGCCACTTCGTTGACCATCCGCTTAATGCAAAAGGGGCCTATAAATTTTGGTCCCAATTTCTTCGAAGGGCAAAGCATCTTTATATTGGATGTCGCTAACCAAACCTTCTCCCCAGGCCGCAACACCAGATCTCCCCTCCGTTTCCTGTTGAATGCCTTCTTGTAGTCTTCCTGGGCCCGACTGATGGCCTCTTGAAGTTTCTTGTTGTTCGCGGAGAAAAATGTTACTACATCTTGCGTTGCTGGAACTGGGCATTCCGAGACCAAATCCGGGAGGAAGACGGGGTGAAAACCATAGTTGGCAAAGAACGGGGACTGCCCCGTTGCTGAATGGCAAGCGTTGTTGTACGCGAATTCCGCCAGGGGTAGAAGTGGCATCCAGTCATCTTGAGTAAAAGATGTGTAGCATCGCAAGTATTGCTCCAGGGTCTGGTTGGTCCTTTCGGTTTGTCCGTTAGTTTGTGGGTGGAACACAGAGGAGAGGGACAATTTGATGTCCAGGGCTCTGCACAGTGCCCTCCAAAATCTTGACGTAAACTGGACCCCCCGGTCTGAGACAATGTCTTCGGGGACCCCATGCAGCCTTACCACCTCACGAACGAAGACTCGCGCAGTCTCGGCTGCCAAGGGAGATTTCTTCAACGGAATGAAGTGGGCCATTTTGGATAAGTGGTCCACGACCACAAGGATTGCTGTGTGGTCTAGCGATGGCAGAAGCTCGACTATAAAATCTAGCGAGATCTTTTGCCAAGGTCGTTCAGGAATCGGTAAGGGTCACAGCAGACCCCAAACTTTGTTCCTTGATGGCTTGTTCTTCTGGCAAGTGATACAGGATCTTACATAGCCCTTACAATCTTTAGCCATGTCCGGCCACCAGAAGGAACGTCGGAGAAGTTCCAGGGTCTTTTCTGGGCCAAAGTGCCCCGCCATCGGGTGGTCATGGCAATGCCCCAAGACCAGGGTTCGGGCTTCCTCCGGCACCACAATCCGATCTTCCCTCCATAGGAGTCCCCCTTGTTCTGGAGGGGCCCTCCGACTGGGGTAGAGACGGTTGTGGATGCCTCCATTATCTTGGAACGAAGGTCTGACTGAAGGGCCAAGAAGTTACCCGAGGACAGGATAGTGTCGGGCACTGGGATCTCCTTGGCGTCCTCGTACATATGTGATAACGCATCTGGCTTTGTGTTCTTTGATCCAGGCCTGTACGTAATGTGGAAGTTAAATCTCGAAAAGAATAATGCCCATCTTGCCTGTCGTGGGCGTAGACGCTTGGCGGTCCTCAGATATTCCAGATTTTTGTGATCAGTAAATATCAAGATGGGGTGCACGGCGCCTTCCAGCAGGTACCTCCATTCCTCTAACGCCGTTTTGCCGCAATACCCTTGCTACATGTATTCTGTGTTCCCCCAAAGAAGGGGAGAAAATCAAAATGTCGTCTAAATAGACGATAACAAAGACATCCAGGAAGTCCCTAAAAATATCATTCACAAAATGTTGAAAAGTGGCCGGAGCATTGCACAACCCGAACGGCATGACCAAATATTCAAAGTGGCCAAAGCGGGTGCGGAATGCCGTCTTCCACTCGTCCCCCTCCCTTATGCGAACCAAGTTGTACGCTCCCCTCAAATCCAGCTTTGTAAAAACCACTGCTGCTTTTAAACTTTGGAATAACTCCGGTACCAATGGCAGTGGGTAACGGTTCTTTATTGTGACCCTGTTCAACTCCCGGTAATCGATACACGGCCTTAAGGTTTTGTCCTTTTTTTCAACAAAGAAAATTCCCACCCCTGCCGGAGAAGTGGAGGGGCGGATGAACCCCTTCTGGAGGCTGTCCTCGATGTATTCCTTCAGGGCCCCCAATTCGAGCTCCGAAAGGGGGAAGATTCACCCAAAAGGAATCTCTGAGCCGGGTAACAGGTCAACGGGACAGTCATATGGGCGGTGGGGGGGGTAGAGTATCGGCTCCCCGTTTGCTGAACACATCCAGAAACTCATGGTAGGCTGCAGGGATTACCTGTTTTAAATCGGCATCCCCCTCAGAGCACAGGAGGAACTGGGGGACCTCCGGGCCCGAAGTGTGGCAGTGTACCCGACAGTATGGGGAAGGGAACGAGATTACTCCGGTCTCCCAGTCAATTTGGCGGTTATGGGCCCGTAACCATGGGAGCCCCAAAATGACTGGGAAAAGGGGTGAAGCTATAGCATCCAGGCGGAGGAGTTCCTGGTGCTGGCCGGCAATGACAGTGGCGATGGAGGGGGTTTCCTGGTTCACTACCCCCGATTTTATCCGGGAACCGTCGGCCAAAAATATATTGAACCCTTTTTGTTTTAATTGGAGGGGAATACCCTGCTGGTGAGCAAAATGAATGTCCAAGAAGCAGTTGCATGCCCCCGAATCAACTATGGCCGTCACCTCCACGGTCCTTTCTGGAAGCTGAAAGAAAAGGGGCACCACTAAGTATTGGGATGGACTAACATTGCCAATGGACAAGGAAGAAGAAGAGGTGCACTTACTCAGTTTCTGCGGACAGGATCGTACCATGTGACCAGCTTCACCACAGTAGAGGCACAGGTTCTGGGATCGTCTGCGCTGGTGTTCCTCTGGAGATAGTTTAGGCCGTGCCAGGCCGAGCTGCATGGGTTCAGGGATATCTCCAGGTGGCCGGTTCTGGATGTTTGGCCTAGTTGCTTGGCTGGGACCTTGAAATGACCCCCAGGGATTTCCATGACCCTGACCGGACCTCTCAAACCTGCGTTCCCGCAGTCTACGGTCAATCTTAATGGTCAGCGCAGTTAAGTCCTCTAAAGTCTCAGGCACCTCTACCCGGGCGAGCTCATCTTTCAGGGCTTCTGATAGGCCTATACGGAACTGATGCAGAAGTGCAAACTCGTTCCAGTGTGTGTCCCCCATCCAACGCCTAAACTCAGATGCGTACTCCTCCGCCGCTCGTGTACAAAGTAGCTTCAGCAGAAGCTGCCCGCTGTGGGTCATCGTATAGGATAGCCATTGCGTCAAAAAAATTGTCAACCGAACTTAGGTGAGGGTCGTTCTTTCCCCGCAGTCGGTGGGCCCAGTCTTGGGGTTCACCCTGCAGGAGGGAGATGACGAACCCCACCTTCACGGATTCAGTCACAAAGGTCCGTGGTTGTAATTCAAAATAGAGAAGGCAGGACTCACGGAACGACCTGAAGCGTGTGCGGTCCCCGTGGAAATGTTCTGGTAAGGGTACTCGGGGTTCGGCCGCCGGGAGTGGTGCGGAAGCCCCAGAAGCTGGCACAGGGGCTGCTACGGCCGAGGGTGCGGGGACCGCGGCCTGTGGGGCAGGGACGGATATAGTGCAGGTCTGGAACTGGTTCTCAATCTGCAGACATCTGTCCTGCAGGGCCGATACGGCCTGTGTCAAATTAGATAGGTGCCTGCAGATCTCCTCAAGCGGAGAGGGCCCTCCTCTAGACTCAGTCATGGCCTTCTGGTACTGTAAGGGACCGCCCGGCGATACCACTAGCACTCCACTGAATAGGCGTCCCCAGCGCACGGAATCTAAGTCCCAGGGTGCTTGTTCACCAGGGTCCCTGATGGTGGGGATGGACTTGGAGCCCCCCGAGACCAGGTCGTGGCTACTGGGTTCGTCCATCAGTGGTAGTGGTATGCGCCAAGGGCTCCCACGGGAAAGAGTCTGATATGAGGAGGTCAGAAGATCCCACTGCGAGGGATGGACGGATGAGCAAGGTCAGACGGGCCGGGTCGGTAACAGAGAGGACGGTAAGGTACAAGGCAGCGGGCAGAGAATGGTCGGGTCACACGCCAGGTCAGCAACAGCAGGTCAAATCCAATAGGGGGCATCCAGGAGAGAGGTCAGGCAAAGCAAGGGTCAGGACAGGAGAAATTAGCAAGGTCAGGTACAATCCGGGTCAATAACTTACAGGGCACAGGTTCGCAGAATCACAGGATGCAGGAAAGACCAGAAGGCACTGAATGACAGCTCAGGGCCATTTAAATATCCCGCCCTGCGCTGCCATTGGTGCCCAGCGGGCGGCCGCGGCTTCTACTGTGCATGCGCGAACTCGAACGCCGCGGCCGGCCTGGACCTAGTGCCCGTGTCCCTGCACAGGGCGGTGCACTGCGCCTGTGCCGGGACCATCGCGGCGGGGATCGAGGAGATCCCTGACAGATGCTCTGTGGTATTTAGTAAGAAGCATTGTAGGTTTTCTGAAGTTTTAAATTTTTTGCCACAATTTTTTGAAAATTGAAAAAAGTAAATAAAATTTTATTTTATTTCACAAAGTTGCAATTTTTAAAAAATGTTTCTCATAGGAATACTTAAAATTGCACCCCAAAAACACCTTCTTCTACTTCTCCCGAGTGTGGGGATACCACACATGTGAGACTCTTTTTTTCAGCCTAGGGGCCTAAAATCCAAGGATGACCTTCAAGCTTTCAATGAACATAAATTTTTCCTGCCTACCTATCGCATGTTTGGAGGCCCTACAGTGCCAGGACAGCAAGAACACCCACAAAATTACCACATTTTGGAAAGCAAAAGCATTGTTTAACCCCTTGACGCTGACATAACACAAATATGCGGCCTCACAGAACTGGGCTTTTTTCCATGGGGCTGCATATTTGGCACGCTCCCAGCACAAAGACTACAGTGTCATTGAGAGCACCGGGTCCCGTTCTAACGATCGGGACTCGGGGCTCCCGATTCTGGGTCACATGATCACTGTGATTGTCTCTGATTGGCCATCACAGTGATCAGTCACTGTACAGCCTGGCCCTTGTTTTTTTCTCTCTCTCTATGAATGGAGGAGAGATATACATTGTACCTCTCCAACTCCTGGCATAGAGGGGTAAAAAAAGTTTGTAAAAAAAAATAAAATTAAAAAAATATATATAATAAAAAATAAAGAAAAAATACCCAGATCAACTTTGATCTAGTTCAGTGCCAGGGTTAGCGTTTGCGTTAAGGTCAGGGTCAAAGGTCAAGGTCAAAAGGTCAGGATTTAAACAAATTTGGGATTAGTGTCAATGTCAGTGTCAGTGTTTTAGGTAAAAAAAAAGACAAAAACAAAACGCGCACTATTGTTTCTGGGCTGTACTACAGGTACAAACAACAAATACCATACACATATATGGTATTGCTGCAATTGTCAAGAGACGGAGAATTTATTTTGGGTTATTCTTTGGTTGTAGGTTATGGTAGTAACAAGAAACACACAGCTAATAAAATTTTTTTTTTTTTTTTACTATTTTGGGACAGTTTTCCTTTGATAATAAAAAAATAAAAAGGAGATATCCATTACCATTTACCACCAAATGAAAGCCCAATTTCTCTTGAAAAAAACAAGGTATAATTCACCTGGATGTACAAAGTAGTTGTGATGATATGGACGGTTTTACTAACACATGTCAACGTTGCAAAATTGTGCTTAGGCATTTAGATTTGTTTTAACCTTAGGCGTAAAGGGGTTAAGAGGCGTTGTTGAGTCTTTTGAATATTTCATTTCTTGCCACACCTTTTTTGGGAAAATTAATAAAGTTGTCAATTATTAAGATATTTCTAACACAGAATACTGTATGGGCATACTTAGAATTACACCCCAAATCACATTCTGCTTCTCCTCCTGAGTATGGGAATACCATATATCTGAGACATTTCCGCAGCCTATCCTCATAGAGGGGCCCAAAAATCAAGAAGCAACTTTCAAGAGGCATAAATTTGAAGATATAATTTTTGCCACAACATTTTAGAAAAGGCAGAGAGAAAATGGAATTGTATTTTTTTTATACACAGTTGTCGATTTTTTTTCCTTTTTATTACTTTTCCATTATAAATACAATTTTTCAAAACACACCAAACACAATTTCCATAACATATTTAACATTCTACCTTCCCCTCTCCCCTACCCCCCTGCTCATCTCACCCATCACCTCCTCACATTTCTTTTCCTATATGTTTCATATCGGTTCCATTATTTACTCCTACTGTATTACTTCTTTACTCCTTTCTCCTTCACTACTTTCCAACTACAATTAAGGAGCTTTCCTTATCAGTCCCTTTTTTGCCCACTAATTAATTCCCAGTATCTATTAGAAGTTTTAAAGTTCTCTCATCTGCCCCAAGGCTTTCTTATATTTTTCAGTTTTATCCACTCCAATATGATATAATTCCTCCATTCTGTGCATATACTCCACTCGAATTATCCAGTCTTTTAATTTTGGGGTTTCCTGTGTCTGTGGATATTTTCTCTTTTTTGGACCATTCTCTGTAAACTCTAGAGATGGATGTGCGTGAAAATCCCAGTAGATCAGCAGTTTTTGAAACACTAAGACCAGCCCGTTTGGCACCAACAACCATTCCACGTTCAGTCACTTAGATCCCCTTTCTTCCCCATTCTGATGCTCGGTTTGAACTTCAGCACGTCGTCTTTACCATGTCTACGTACCTAAATGCATTGAGTTGCTGCCATGTGATTGGCTGATTAGCAATTTGTGTTACCAAGCAATTGAACAGGTGTACCTAATAAAGTGGCTGGTGAGTGTATAGCAGCCCCTATTCCTAGTCTACTGGTACAGAACACTGTTACTGGTTTATACTGCTGTGGTGACACTGTACTGGTGTGGGGGTGATCTAGAACACTGTTGCTGGCTTACACTGGTCTAGTGACACTGTACTGGTGTGGGGGTGATCTGGAACACTGTTACTGGTTTACACTGCTCTGGTGACACTGTACTGGTGTGGGGGTCATCCGGAACACTGTTACTGGCTTACACTGGTCTGATGACACTGTACTGGTGTGGGGGTGATCCGGAACAATGTTACTGGCTTACACTGGTCTGATGACACTGTACTGGTGTGGGGGTGATCCGGAACAATGTTACTGGCTTACACTGGTCTGATGACACTGTACTGGTGTGGGGGTGATCCGGAACAATGTTACTGGCTTACACTGGTCTGATGACACTGTACTGGTGTGGGGGTGATCCGGAACAATGTTACTGGCTTACACTGGTCTGATGACACTGTACTGGAGAACAAAAGGGCTTCAAGACATAGCTTACTTGCCTGTTACTGGCGAGAGTTTACCTTAGATGTCACTATGTGTAATTTATTGTTCATTAGTATGTGAGCGTCAGCATCCAAGCATAGCACTGTCTGCCCCTTCATCATGGGAAGAACAAGATTCCAAATGATTTCTCTACCATCTTTCTTTATAGACAGCACAGAATCCCAGAGAGGCCAATTTTTGGAACAATTATACACCTAGCTTGCCAGGTATACAGGAAAACATAATCACATTTATATTAGGTCCCAAGTTATTGCAATTATTTTTTTGTTCGTAATCTAACACATTTGATATTTACCAGGAATAAAAGCCAGAAAAAAATGTACGCATCATTGGGGAGATTTAAAGGGTCAGTGCAATTCATGGGCTCTCTGGGATCAGGTAGTGATTATATTCTGTATTGTCTCTGGCCGTCCTCCATCCACATTATGTATTAATGTTCACAGAAACAAACTGGTAAGGTAATTTTAGGTGCAATACTTTGGGCTCCGTGTAATTTATCATCTGAAAATTAATTAAACTACCTGGAAAAAAAAATTAACATCACCGTCAAGAAAAAATTAATTTATTGCAACCTAACCTAATGTTGACCCCTTTTCACAACCGTTTTCTAAGAATCTTTTATATCTTATGGAATGACAACCTACTTCTCTGCATTCTATAGATTTATAAATGCAAATATGTTTTATATATATATATATATATATATATATATATATATATATTGTGATACAGGGTAGCTTGGGAATGACCGGCAGCCAGTATGGTAAAAGCAAAAATAATTCATTTATTTGGTTCATGAAAAACAAAAGACAGCTGACTTCAGCAAAAGTCTATAAACAGTCCCAAAAGCTGGTTTCAGAAGCTAAATCATAAGATCACCACAATCTTAGGTCCTATAGGAGGTGGCTTAGGCTCCTCCATAACAAGGGTGGCAGGTAGGCCACATTGGGGGATCAAAAGCTATTGTCTCACTTTGTCCAAGAGCTTCCACTTGCCTCACAGCCTGTGTGTCTCTCTCCACTTCCTTGACACACCTGCCAATCTCCCTCTGTTGCCATTTAAGCCTCCCTCATCTGGGATTTAACCCTCTTGGGACCAATGTCCTGGTAGTCTCTTGCAATTGTCTCCCATAAAGGGACCACACCGCAAATATCAGGGAAATGTATCTACCATCCAGGACAAACTCCCGATGTCCTGTACTATTTATATACCGTATTTTCCGGCGTATAAGACGACCCCCTACTTTTCCTGTTTAAAATGTAGTGTTTGGGCTATACTCGCCGTATAAGACTACCCCTCTTCCAGTGCACACCAGTGGGAAGAATCGTGCCCCATCATTGGTGTCAGTGGGAGGAATAGTGCCCCATCATTGGTATTAGTGGGAGGAATAGTGCCCCATCATTGGTATCAGTGGGAGGAATAGTGCCCCATCATTGGTGTCAGTGGGAGGAATAGTGCCCCATCATTGGTGTCAGTGGGAGGAATAGTGCCCCATCATTGGTATCAGTGGCAGGAATAGTGCCCCATCATTAGTATCAGTGGCAGGAAGAGTGCCCCATCATTGGTGTCAGTGGGAGGAATAGTGCCCCATCATTGGTGTCAGTGGGAGGAATAGTGCCCCATCATTGGTATCAGTGGCAGGAAGAGTGCCCCATCATTGGTGTCAGTGGGAGGAATAGCACCCCATCATTAGTATCAGTGGCAGGAATAGTGCCCCATCATTGGTGTCAGTGGAAGGAATAGTGTCCCATCATTAGTATCAGTGGGAGGAATAGTGCCCCATCATTGGTATCAGTGGGAGGAATAGTGTCCCATCATTGGTGTCAGTGGGAGGAATAGTGCCCCATCATTAGTATCATTGGGGGGAATAGCACCCCATCATTGGTGTCAGTGGAATAGTGCCCCATCTTTAGTGTCAGTGGGAGGAATAGTACCCCATCATTGGTGTCAGTGGAATAGTGCCCCATCTTTAGTGTCAGTGGGAGGAATAGTATCCCATCATTGGTGTCAGTGGGGGGGGAGGAATAGTGCCCCATCGTTGGTGTCAGTGGGGGGGGAGGAATAGTATCCCATCATTGGTGTCAGTGGGGGGTGGAATAGTGCCCCATCATTGGTGTCAGTGGGGGGTGGAATAGTGCCCCATCATTGGTGTCAGTGGGGGGGGGAGGAATAGTGCCCAATCGTTGGTGTCAGTGGGGGGGGGGGGAGGAATAGTGCCCCATCGTTGGTGTCAGTGGGGGGAGGAAAAGTGCCCCATCGATGGTGTCAGTGGGAGGAATAATGCTCCATCATTGGTATCAGTGACACCAATGATGGGGCACTATTCCTCCCACTGACACTTGCTGACCCCTGTTCCAGTACGGTGCTGCTGCAGCCAGCATATGTGGTTGCAGCAGCACCTAAGCACGGCACACTTACCTGCATCTCCACTCGTTTTTCGCGGGGCCGCTCAGCTCCGCCTCCTCGCCGGTGATTGGCCGCCTGTGTGCCTTTCCTGAGCTACAGTTCTGGCGGCCAATCACCGGTGAGGAGGCGGAGCTGAGCAGCCACGCGAACATCCAGTGGACGAACCGAAGGAAGGAGCAGCCGCGCTTCCTGGACCGGATCGTCGTGGGACCGGAGCCAGGTAAGAGACAGCAGCCCCTGCCCACCCCTGTACTTAGTGTCCCTTCTGTTGGAAGGGGGGGGCGGCGCCGCCCCCCTAAAAAGTGTCAGCATGCCGTTACCGGCGTATAAGACGACCCCCGACTTTTGAGAAGATTTTCAAGGGGTAAAAAGTCGTCTTATACGCCGGAAAATACGGTATATATATATATAATTAGAGACGTGCACAACAGAAAAATTTGCTTTGTTTCATATATTTGGATTCATTTTGTATATTCGTTGTTCTGAATTGGTATTTTTGGAAGTTATTTCAGAAGATTGGCTATATTTGTTTTAACATGTTCAGGAGATTACTTATGCACTCTGAGTCATCCCTGCTAGTCCAACCCACAAAGAGAAACGGAGCTGAATGGACAACATAGACTGGAGTCATGTGCATCCAAAAGAACGAATGGAGCAAAACACATTTCTGATTCATTCATTAACCCTTTTGCTGCCAGAGCCATTTTTGCATTTTTTGCACACGTTTAAAACATCATTTTAAGGCCTGAAGATTACACAAAACCCCCAAAACATTATATATTTTCTGAAAGTAGACACCCTAGAGAATAAAATAGTGGTAGTTCCAATTTTTTATGTTACACAATAATACCGCAAAGGTCTAGGAAATGCAAAATGCAAAATTTCAGTAAAAAACACACTAAAGTGGATTTTAGGGCAAGCAAACACACACAAGGTCCCCTATGTGATGATGTTTAGGTGACAGGTTGTCCTCATTGAGACATGCAGACCACATTACAATACATTGTTTCTTAGCTGTGCAAGCCAAGAAATTGACAGCCGTGACCCAGAAGTGATGTCACACGCATTGACTTCCGGGTCACAGAAAGAAGAGGAGGAAAGCAAATGTTTGCCCACTCTCCTCTCTCCACTCCATACACTGGCACCTGCCATGGTGCTCCCCAGGCCCGCAGATGAGCAAGTAGAGCCCGGATACATGGAGCGCGCGTGGGGGGGTGCGGTACTGGGGGCTGTGGAAGCGCAGTCACCAAACTGCTTCCACTTGACTGGCAGGAGCCTGTCTATCAGTTTTAGACACAATCCCGGTGGCTGCAGCCTCTGGATTGTGAGTAACCCCCCCCTCCCCGGTGTCAGGTACGTACAATGTACGGACCTGGCAGCAAAAGTGTTAAGTTAACATTCAGAGTTTCTGATGGATCCACCTCCATCCAACCCAAACACAATAAGTAGGAATCATCACCTAATTTAACTTTTAGACCTTATTTAGACCTTATTGCAATATGTTTCCATTTCATATGTAGGGTATTTTTTATAATAATGAAAGATGTTAATTCAAAATAACAACGAAATTGATCCAAATCAATTTTGGACCATTTGTTATGTTGTTCTGTTATTTTGGATGCCTGTTATTTTGGATTTCTGTATAAACCCATTATCTCCTCCCTCCCATACCACTTGGGACCCATACCACTTGGTCCAAATGAATCCACTCTGGCATTAGATCTTTCAATCTAGTTGCTGGGACCTTTGAAAATAATTTAGTATCTGTATTTAACAGTGAGGCCGATAACTAGCACATTGGGTCCCATCTTTCCCCTCTTTTAATATGAGCGTACTATATGCTTGCAATGACTCCTCCCTCATCTCCGTCCCTTCTTCTAATGCATTCGTGTATACCCTCAATTTGGGGACTAATTGTTCTTGTAATGTTTTGTAATATCTCGCTGTGTACCCATCAGGCCCCAGGCTCTTCCCAGCAACTGTCTCCTTCAATGTCCTTTGGATTTCCTCCTGCGTTATTGGGTTTTCTAGATGTTTTAATCGTTCTTCTCCTAAAATAGGTACATTTGCCTCCCTTAAATACCTTTGCCTCTGTCTTGTTCTTTCCTCTTCCCCCCCTTTTAACTGTTTCTGGTTTATGTCATATAATTTACTATAATATTTTTTGAATACCTTAGCAATATCAGTGGTTGAATACGCCAGATCTCCATTGCTGTCCTTAATTTTCTCTATGTAATTCCTAGATTTCTTCTTTCTCTGTAGTCTCATCAAGTATTTACCCGGTTTATTCCCCCACTGATATCTCTCTCTTGCCATCATATTAAAAGTTTTTCTCACTTATTCCTCCATTAAATTGCCTAATTCCTCTCTCTTTTTAATTATTTGCTACTGTATGTCAACTGCTATTCTCTTTTTATGAGATTGTTCCAGCTTGTAAAATTCCCTTAATAGCGTATTCATTTTCTTTTGCCGTTCCTTTTTTTTTTTACTCCAGTCGCTGCCAGAATTTCCCTGATATATGCCTTATGGTCTTTCCAGACCCTGGCCACTGACATTCTTTCGGCCTCATTTCTTTCAAAGTACTGCTCTATTTCTTTTTTTATTCTCTCTTGCATGTCCTGGTCCTGAAGGAGTGTCTCATTTAACTTCCACGTATTTATTTTATCCTGCTCCCTACCCCATAATTTTGTTGGAACTGGTGCATGATCTAATATTATTGTGACTTCTATACTGACTTTAACCAATGACTCCAGTAGTCTATGTTCCAACAAAATATAATCTATTCTTGAATACGTCGTATGGGCCAGAGAGTAGAACGTATAGTCTCTATCTCTGGGATGTTTAATCCTCCAGATATCTACTAGTTGACACTGATATAGCATTCTTCATATTGCTTTCTGACTTCTGCTTCCCTCTCTCTGCACATGCAACGTTGTGTCAATCTGAGGATCCATGCAAAAGTTAAAATCCCCTGCCACAATCAATCTACCCATTTTAAAATCCAGAAGTCTTCCCAATATATTCTTGAGGTAGGTCTCCGGATTTCTGTTGGGGCAGTAAATATTTGCCAATGTACACTCAATTTCTTGTAATCTCCCCTTCACAAACAAAAACCACCCCTCGGGAGCCTCCAGCCTCTCCTTCAACTTAAATCTTAAATTCTTAGCTATACCAATTGCCATTCCTTTAGCCCACTTAGTATGTGAATCAGCATAATACCAGGATGGGTAATATCTAGAATTTAATTTTACATTTGTTTGCTGTAATAAATGTTTCTTGTAAAAATGCTATTCCAATAGATCTTTGTTGTAATTCTCTGAGGATCTTATGCCTTTTTCCCGGTATATTCAGTCCCTTAGCATTATAAGTCATAAATTGACCTCCTCCATCTCTCTTGTATATGTTTTTTTTTTTCTCTCTCTCTCATCCTCCTACCCAGGGTGCCATCGGCTTTTGAAAGGAGCGAGGAGCAATCTCCTGTATAATTCTCCCTCCCCTTCCCCTTTTTGTAGCAAAGGGATATTTGCTAGAAGATCTATTCCCCCCCATCCTCCCCCCCCCCCCCAAGAATCCTCCCTCCCCAATACCCTTGGGCCTAAGTTTTGCCCTAGAATCTGTTGTGGGAAATTCCCACTAGTGATTCCTATAATGGAGTGGGGCTTTAAACACGCATGCCCACTCTGTCCCCCTTCTTGCGACATAGGGGATCTAGAATTTGGCAGCGCATTCAGCTTCCAAATAACCCGCCTATACCTTCTCGTCATCTGCCTGATTCCTACTGCTCATCTAACCCTCCTAATTTTTCAATACATAGAAATTACAGTCCCAATGTGGGAAGAGAGAGTGGGGGGAGAGAGAAAAAAATGGAGGTGTCACCCCCCTCTCCCCCCTCATCCCCTCTCCTCATCCTACACCAGTTTACTGTCTCCTTTTATTCACTGTCTGCCACTTTTCTTTTCCCGGCCCTGCGTGCTCAGTAGACCCCCTGACCACCCCACAATGTCCACTTCCTGTAAATCTAATTTTTCACAAATATAATTCTTCTGGGAATCTCAGTCTTGCCAATTTCCCATCTTTCCACCCAATCAGACAGGCCGGGAAACCCCAGTTATATCTGATTTTTTTCTCCCTCATCTGTTCCAGCAACGGTTTTAGGGATCTTCTCCTGGCTAGCGTCTCTGATGCAATGTCAGCAAATATTTGCAGCTTTATCTCTCCATAGTTTATTTCAGTGATCTCTCTGAGCTTTTTCCATATTTTTTCTCTGTCCTCGTAGTGATGGAATCGAACAATCACATCTCTGGGCATATCTCTTGACACTCCTTGAGGTCGCCTTATCCTGTGTACTCTCTCCATTTTTAAATGTTCTGTTATGGGTCTGCCCATCAATGGATTAAGCACATTCTTTATTTTGTCCCGCAAGTCTTCCCCTTGGGACTCTTCAGGTAAACCGCGAATCCTTAAATTGTTTCTTCTTTCTCTGTTCTCTTGATCTTCTAATTAGAATGTGAGCTTTCTCTGTTCTCTTTGCATCTCTTCGACCTGCGTCTATAGTTTAGCGATCAAAAGTGCCTGTATCTCCATTTTTCCCTCTACTTCTTTCACTCATGTCAGTATTCAGCCCAGATCATTACGTATTGCCACCATTTAATTTTTCATAGACATCTCCAATTTTGCGCATATTTCCG
Source organism: Staurois parvus (assembly GCF_062004578.1). Classification (NCBI taxonomy): domain Eukaryota; kingdom Metazoa; phylum Chordata; class Amphibia; order Anura; family Ranidae; genus Staurois; species Staurois parvus. The sequence continues at coordinate 20,207 of NW_028318704.1, read as the reverse complement.
TCATTTCAGCTTTTGTAGGTATTTGTAATGTAGCTCCCTGTTGTTCTGTAACACTTTGGTCTGTTGTACTATCCACATTTATCAAATCATTAGTCAGCTTGGCTTCTTGTGTCCCTAGTGACATTCTTGATTGGTCTCCCACCCCTTTTCTAGTTCTCTCCTGTTATTTATCAGGGGTTAAATTCTCTGGGCTTTTCTCCCACAGAGGCAGATATTTCCTTATTGTGCTTGTATTCACACTAGTTTGGAGGTTTTTTACCCCCCCCCCCCCTTTGGCTGATCTGCTCTTCATCTCCTTAAACTTTACCACTGAGTTTGCTATCGATGCACAACTGCTGTATTATCCGTCCCTAAAGAAGACTTTTTCCTCTGATGACTTTATCCTCTCCTATTATGTTACTTCGGGAGCAGGAGTGATCTAACCAAATCCACCAACCACTGAAAACCACTGAGAACCCCAGCAAATATAGTCCTCTATCCCCTCAACACTCAGGAGTGCATTTAGACTGTGCAATAACATCAGATGTATTACTAACGACAACTCACCACCACCTTACGTGCCGACCAATTAGGATCTTTCCATCTGAGAGCGTATTCAGTCCCAGCCGTTGCCTCCGAGCCCGATTCCAAATAAGATCGGATGAATTAGTGAGAGTCTCTGTGTATCAGTCAACCTGGGGTGTCTCAGGGTCTCCCAAGAATGCTGTTTCAGTGCAGAGTAAATCGACTTTAACACACTGCCTTTTCTTCAGCCATGAAACCACACTGCTTTCCTTTGGGGCAGCTTGTCAGTTTCAAAATTGTCCCCCCCGTAACATGGGCTGTCACCTGGGTAGTAACATGGGTAGTCAAATGAGTGGTCACAGGGACGCTCTCACTATCCCCCTCTCCTCCGGTGCTGCCACCCCAGGGATCCGGTGCGCCTCACCGACCCACCGCCTCTCCCAACGGCACAGATCCGGGCTCCACCAACAACACCCCTGGCCACCACCAGGACCACCACCAGGATGCCCGGACTCGGAGCCACCCCGGCGTCCAGTGTCACACCCGCCCCGGCCCCAGGCAGTCAGTAGGGCAGATTAGGACAGGGCTACACTCATGGATGGTGGGTGCCTGGAGCTCACGCTGCTCATGGCGCCTTGTTCAGGCCCCTCTCCCCATCTCTTCTCCTTCTTTTTATTTTTTGCGCTATAAAAAAGACCAACAATTTTAAGAAAAAAACAATATTTTTTACTTTTTGCTATTAAATTTAAGCCAAAATGTATTCTGCTCCATGTCTTTGCTAAAATAAAATCCCAATACGTGTAAATTAATTGGTTTACGTGAAAGTTATAGAATTTACAAATGATAGTATATATACTGAGATTTTTTTTATTACTAGTAATGGCGGCAATCAGGCAGGCATTCTGACACTGGGGGAAAACGACTTGATGTCACTGACATCCCCAGTGACACCAATGCAGTGATCAGTGCTAATAAAAAGCACTGACACTGTAATAATGGCACTGGGCAGGAAGGGGTTAACATCTGGGGAGAACAAAGGGTTAACTGTGTGCTGTTTTACTGTGTGCTGTATTAGTGCGTTCCACTGTAAGCACACTGCTATGCAGAGCCATGCAAACCATTGTGCAGGAGCTGACAGGGGAGAGAACTGTATTGTTTACTTACAGTTCTCTCCCTCCATCAGCAATGCTCCGTGATCACGGGTGCCAGAGAGTAATCACCGGCCGGGTCCTGGTTATTGACAGCCAATAGCAGCGCAGGTAGGGCGCGCATGCGGCTTGCACGTGTCCCCTACCCGGAAATGCAAAATCACATATATATATATATATATATATATATATATATATGTGTGTGATTTTGCACACCCATGCCGCCCTGTAGCAGTATTACTGCTATAGGGCGGACGGGAATATTGTGTCTTTCTCTCCATAGTAACTAACTTACCAACCATCAAGCCTCATATGCCCGCAGAACCGCCTGTGCAAATGTGCAAAAAAAAGAAAACATGCAAAAGATGTTTAGCTCAAGCATGGTGCAGTCTCAGGCATCTTGGGCATCTTTTTTATAAACATTTATAAAGTTGTAAAAAAAACCTCATACTATCATTCTACACATGTGAGAGATTGGATACAACTGCATTACCATCTGTATACATCATAGAACACCGTAGAAATAACTGACCTGCTAAAGTGTGACCAAAGGTAAGTATTTTCTACAATTTTGGATATAGTAGGAAATAGGTAACCTGTTTTAAGGCTTTTATTGCTATATGTGCCCCATCTAAGAGATTTCTCTTTACCTCCTGTCCTGTACACACAAATGGAAGTGAGAAAAAATGTTTCAAAAGTGAGAGAAATTTCCTCCAAGAGAGTCATCACCAAAACATCTTTCCCCATTGGATGATTTCTCCCCTATTCTTCTTCCGGTGACAAAGAAAGTTTGGATTTCCCTGACTTTCAGTCCCGTGTCAATGGTCACCAAGAGAATTAAAAAGGGAAAAAATCTCCCCTTTCAGACAGCTATAAAAAGCCCATGTGCTATTGTATCCAAAAACTGAAAAGGTTTTGCATTTAGTTGCATTTTAGAAAATGCAAGTAGTTGTTGAATGATGCAATGGTAGGCATTTGGCAGCTGTAGCTTCAAAGCTATGGTGGTCATTGGAACACTGTTCAATGACCAACTGTAAATATTTCTTACAGGGCACTTCTCTAGAGTATCTCCAGTCCTCTGGACCTCCCTGCTCCAGTATATCCGGTCAGCTCCTACCCTGTCTATCTTTAGGTGATTATTAAAAACTAATTTATGTAGGGAAGCCTACCACACCTCCACCTAAGAACTGTACTTGAGTCACCTTAATCAGATCACCCCCTGCAGCATTACCTTTTGTACCACCTCCCCCTCCCTTTAGATTGTAAGCTCCATGAGCAAGGTCCTCCTATTCCTTCTGTATTGAACTGTATTGTACTTGTACTGCCCCCCATATGTTGTAAAGCTCTGCGTAAACTGTTGGTGCTGTATAAATCCTGTATAATAATAATAATAATGATAGACACTTCAATAGCAAAAAAGTTTTATTGGATCAAGACTGATAAAATCTACTAATTACAAATTTCAGTTTTTATTTCCTATTAAGGGGTAGTTTGGCTTTAAACTGTAACAATGTCTATCCTAGAATTTTTTTTATAGAGCTTTTGACATCCTTATTTCTCAGGCTGTAAATAAATGGGTTGATAGTCGGGTTAATGATGGTGAAGACTATACTGATTGTTCGGTCATAAGTTGGTGAGTAGATAGACCTTGGCCGAAAGTACATGAATATTACTACGCTGTAGTAGAGGATGACCATGGTGAGATGAGATGAACAAGTGGTGAAGGTCTTTCTACTTCCTTGGGTTGACTTTAGGGTCAACACTGCTTTGATGATGAATACATAGGACCCAATGATTAAAAGCAGTGGAGTAAAGATGACAATGGAAGTTGCAATTAAGTCAGCTGTCTGCAAAGTGACTGGCAAGTCAGAACAGGATAGAATCATTATGACGGGATAGTCACAGTAGAAGTGTTGGATTACCCAACCACAGAAGAGCTGAGAAGAAGCCAGCCAAATGGTGAATGTAGAGTGGAGGCAAGCAATAATCAAAGAAAAAGCCATCAAACAGATACAGTTGTGTCCAAAATTATTCAACCCCCAATGCTGTAAAGGGGTTTAGGGACTATAGTGTACATTTGGAATTGTATTCAGAATCAAATCCTACAAGGACGTTGTAACTACCCAAATGCAACTAAAATGACATCAATTGTTTATGTAATACAGTAGTAAATGGTTCTTATGTGGTTTCTTCATTGCCACAATTATTCAACCCCTTAAAGACTACCACTCTGAAGAACAGAGGTTCATACAGGTGCTTTCCATCAGGTATTGAAAACACCTGTGGATGTCACCGAGCAGCAATCAAGCATAATAAGCACCAATTAGGCAGCTTTAAAATGACTGTGATACTCAGCTCCTTCTAGACATTTACTGGTGTGGTTACAAACATGGTGAAGGCAAGAGAATGGTCCAGGAAGACAAGAGAAGAGGTGATTTCTCTTCACAGGAAGGGCAATGGCTATAAGAAGATTGCAAAGATGTTAAACATACCAAGAGACACCTTAGGAAGCATCATTCGCAAATTCAAGGCAAAGGGCACTGTTGAAACGCTACCTGGTCGTGGCAGAAAGAAGATGCTGACTTCGACTGCTGTGCGCTACCTGAAGCGTAGAGTGGAGAGAAGTCCCCGTGTGACTGCTGAGGAACTGAGAAAAGATTTGTCAGATGTGGGTACAGAAGTTTCAGCCCAGACAATAAGACGCACACTGCGTAATGAAGGCCTCCGTGCCAGAACTCCCAGGCGTACCCCCTTGCTGTCTCCAAAGAATAAGAAGAGTCGACTGCAGTATGCCAAAAGCCATGTGGACAAACCACAAAAGTTGTGGGATAGTGTTCTGTGGACTGATGAAACAAAATTAGAACTGTTTGGGCCCATGGATCAACGCTATGTTTGGAGGAGGAAGAACAAGGCCTATGATGAAAAGAACACCTTGCCTACTGTGAAGCATGGTGGAGGGTCAATCATGCTTTGGGGCTGTTTTGCTTCTGCAGGTACAGGGAAGCTTCAGCGTGTGCAAGGTACCATGAATTCTCTTCAGTACCAGGAGATATTGGATGGAAACGTGATGCAGTCCGTCACACACCTGAGGCTTGGGAGACGTTGGACCTTTCAACAGGACAATGATCCCAAGCATACCTCCAAGTCCACTAGAGCATGGTTGCAGAGGAAAGGCTGGAACATTTTGGAGTGGCCATCGCAGTCACCAGACTTAAATCCGATTGAGAACCTCTGGTGGGACTTAAAGAAAGCAGTTGCAGTGCGCAAGCCTAAGAATGTGACTGAACTGGAGGCCTTTGCCCATGAAGAATGGGCGAAGATACCCGTAGATCGCTGCAAGACACTTGTGTCAAGCTATGCTTCACGTTTAAAAGCTGTTATAACTGTAAAAGGATGCTGTACTAAGTACTAAGATTGAATGTCACTTGGGGGTTGAATAAAACTGATAATGCTGTGAGCACAGAAAAGACATTTGTGGTTATTTCATTATAACTGTTATGTTATATTTGTCTGACCTACAAGTGCCTCTTTAATGTAAATGTAAGCAAGATGACTGAATGATCAAAAGCAATGTCAAACTGGCCAAAACACTCAATTTCAGTGGGGGTTGAATAATTTTGGACACAACTGTATATGTTCTCTTGTTCATCATCAAAGTGTACTGTAGGGGAAAACAAACTGCACAGTAGCGATCAAAGGCCATGATGGTCAACAAAAAACTATCCATGTTGGCCACTAATGTGAAGAGAAAAAGCTGGAAAAAACAGCTTTGGACAGAGATGTGGGTGTCTCCAGACAGGAGACCATACAAGGCCCTGGGGATGATAATGGAGGTAAAACATACATCCAAAAAGGCAAGGTTCCTCATCAAGACATACTTTGGGGTGTGAAGTTGGTGCTGTGACATAAAAAGCACAAAGATGAACAGATTTCCTGTAATGCAGAGGATATACGCAGTCAAAAAGAAGCAGAGGGCAGGCAAAAGAAGATGAGGCAAATCGGTAAATCCCAACAGGACAAAACCAGAAAAAGTCTTATTTTCATGAAGCTCCATATGTATATTAACCAGTTATTTATATGATAAAAACACGTAGATTACTGGATGCAGCACATCTGAAGAAAGCGAAAATTTGTTTAAAAAAAAAAAAAGTCAAATAGAAATAACACACAACTAACAAAATAAAGGACGGTCTGGATAAAAGTGCACAGATGTGTCCCAAAGGAAATAAGTGAATGGTATATGTCAACTGTGATTGGTGGGGAAAAAACTCACTGCTGCCATGGTAAAACACATCGGTTTGTGGGAAGTATGAACAGGAGCCAGGCGCTGTGTAGTTTTGTGATAAAAGTAATACACCTTACATGGAGGTGTGCCTTTAATAATTCATATGGTAAAAAATAGATAACCAGCCTGTGGCTTTAAGAAGCCAGGTTCCAAGATGGACGGCCCAACCGCTCAGAGGGAAACAGTGGAGTAGAATGCCTGTCAGTGCAAGGACCACGTGTATCCGACGTCCCAGCGTCCTGGATGACATCACCACGATGTGGAGAGACGGAGGGGGGGAACTCTTGCTGGAGCCGCAGCTTTAGAAGGAAGAGGCCAGTTGCTGGGACAACATGTTTCGCGCAAGAGTTCCCCCCCCCTCCGTCTCTCCACATCGTGGTGACGTCATCCAGGATGTCATCAAGGACGCTGGGACGTCTAGTACACGTGGTCCCTGCACAGACAGGCATTCTACTCCACTGCTTCCTCTGAGCGGACGGGCCGTCCATCTTGGAACCTGGCTTCTTAAAGCCACAGGCTGGTTATCTATTTTTTACCATATGAATTATTAAAGGCACACCTCCATATAAGGTGTATTACTTTTATCAAAAAACTACACAGCGCCTGGCTCCTGTTCATACTTCTAACAAAATAAAGGGACTATGCAGACCAAAGCCAAATACACTGAAGGACAAGCCACACATATACAATACTTATTGGGCGACCCAATGGAGATAGCTATGTAAGCTTTTGCGAGTGGCGTCACAATAGCCATAGCAATCCACATAGCTTCTATGGGGTCTGGGGGTGGATATGAGTCCCATTAAGGGAGCTGTAGGGAACAATTAAATATAGAAAATGTTTAAAAATTACAAATCCAGTACTGCATTTTTAAGATTTGAAAAAGTTGCTGTTGACACTGACTCTGTACCTCTTGTGACTTTTCCAAACAAGGAGATCTGACATCAGACTTACAGGAGGAAACCGCAGAATCGTTGTCTCTAGTCACAAGTCCCCTTTATAGGCTATGCAGTAAGGGCAATGTGTTTAGCTGCCACTGTAGTGTAGATTTATTGCCCTCTGGTCAACTCGGTCAGCACTGAAATTAACCGCATATGTCTAAAGCAATCTTCTTCAGACTGTGAAAAGCCCAGTGACAAGATAGTTGTTTGCAGTTCTACAAAAAAAGAATTTTAGGAAGTTTTAATTATGTAATAATATAAAATATTTAAAAAAATGAACTGCGCTAACAAAAAGTGAAGCAAATGTGGAAACATTTTTTTAAAAATGTGCTTTAATAGTTTTTCAAAAGAAAATATGAATCAAATATTGTATCCATAAATCCAGACAGATTACTAAAAAGTCCACATGATAAAGTCCTCTATAATGTGTATAAGTGTAATATCACAAGTCAGTTCTCCACCACCAAGATGTAGAGAGTCTAGGATGGAACCACCACCAATGGAAAAGCCCTACCAACTATACATGACCCTCTAAAAAGTAATTTATGGAGCGCATAGGGAGGAGTTACATGCTGACGTCATTGCGTTCCAGTGATCCTTGAAGTGAGGGTGGATTTGCAGTATATGCTGACCGGATAAGGTTTTATTTTATTGTGCAGCTATTCATGTGAATGTAATACTCAGTTTAATGTTTTTAAGATTTTACACTATGTGGGTTGTTTGCTTTCATATCTTCTCATGAGTGCTGCTGGTATGGTGATGGGAGGAGGATTTCTTTGAGGATACCTGATGTTTCAGAAGAGTACCAACAGGAGTGATGTGTCCCTGATGTTGTCTTTATCCATGAGTTCTAATGTATATGACTTTTAATCTTGGTGGTGGAGAACTGACTTTGGATTGTGCTTTTACGTTTATGCAAATTACAGAGGGCTTTATCACATGGACCTTTTGGTGATTTATCTGGATTTTGGATACATTATTTTATTAACGTTTGTCTACTCTTGAAACACTATTAGAGCGCATTTGGAAAAAAACATTTCCATATTTGCTTCACTTTGTTTTAGAGCAGCTCATTTACTAAAACACATATTCTCTATGACAAATATCTCATTTTTATTTTAATATTATTATTAATATTATACAGGATTTATATAACACCAACAGTTTGCTCAGCGCTTTACAATATAAAGGGAGACAATACAGCAACAATACAGTTCAATACAAGAGGGATAGGAGGGCCCTGCTCCTTGGAGCTTACACTCTAAGAGGGAGGGGCTAGTGGTACAAAAGGTAATAACTGTGGGGGATCGACTGGTAGAAGGAATAGAAGATTCTGTTATTAGCTGAAGGCAGGAAAGGCTTCCCTCAAGAGACAGGTTTTCAGAGATCACCTAAAAGTGGGCAGAGTAGGCGATAATCTGATAAATTATGGTAGAAAGTTCTAGAGGATGGGGGAGCCTCTGAAAAAGTCCTGGAGATGAGCTTGTAAGGAGGAGACAAGGGAGCAAGAGAGCAGGAGGTCATGGGAGGAGCGGAGAGGACGTTTGGGTGATATTTGGAGACAAGATTGGTGATGTTATTTGGGGCACAGTTATAAATGGCTTTATATGTGATTGTTAATGTTTTGAATTGTATTCGTTGGGCATTGGGAAGCCAGTGGAGGGATTGGCAGAGAAGGGTGAAGGACACCGAGTGGAAGCCAATGGAGTAATAGGGAGAGAGGGGTGGAGGACACTGAGTGGAGGCCAGTGGAGGAATTGGCAGAGAGGGATGGAGGACACTGAGTGGAAGCCAGTGGAGGGATTGGCAGAGAGGGATGGAGGACACTGAGTGGAGGGCAGTGGAGGGATTGACAGAGAGGGATGGAGGACACTGAGTGGAGGCCAGTGGAGGGATTGGCAGAGAGGGATAGAGGACACTGAGTGGAGGCCAGTGGAGGGATTGGCAGAGAGGTGTGGAGGACACTGAGTGGAGGCCAGTGGAGGGATTGGCAGAGAGGGGTGGAGGACACTGAGTGGAGGCCAGTGGAGGGATTGGCAGAGAGGGGTGGAGGACACTGAGTGGAGGCCAGTGGAGGGATTGGCAGAGAGGGGTGGAGGACACTGAGTGGAAGCCAATGGAGGGATTGGCAGAGAGGGGTGGAGGACACTGAGTGGAAGCCAATGGAGGGATTGGCAGAGAGGGGTGGAGGACACTGAGTGGAAGCCAATGGAGGGATTGGCAGAGAGGGGTGGCAGATATGGAACGGTTAGTAAGGTGGATGAGTCTGGCTGCAGCATTCATGTAAGACTGAAGAGGGGATAGCCTGCAATGAGGTCAGCCAATGAGGAGGGAGTTACAGTAGTCAAGGCGAGATATAATCAGGGAGGGAAGAAGTTGCTTAGTGGTTTCAGAGGTTTGTATTTTATACAGAAATGCAATGTTTTTGTTTTGTTCTGAATAAAATAAAATATTGTGATGATCATTATGATTATTGCTACTATGACACTTACTGCTAGACGAGTAGTTATCTGGAAAATGGCATTTATGACAAGATCATGACAGCAGGGAGGTTGCCTAGGAGGACCCCATCAAAACGTAGCCATGAGGCCCCATCAGCTGTAGTCCCACCCCTGGCTTCTACATCTTATAAAGAACACTATGCAGCAATGGTTGAATACGGTATAGCATCTATTTACAGTGATGTAAAAAAGTATGTGCCCCTTCTTGAATTTTTATTTTTTTGCATATTTGTCGCACTTTAAAGATTCTGTGCAATGTAGATGTAATGTGCAATTTAAAACATTCAGAAATTTCAAAAAAATAATAAAAAAAAGCATCAGGAAGTGTCAGTAGCACCTCCTAAAGGCCTGTCAGCCAACGCTATACCACCCTCTGAATAGCAACCCACTATGGATTGCTTTTCAGAGGGCAGTAAGCGTTGTTGTCTGTCTGAAAGAGACCTTTATGTTTTCATGTGAAAGCTTCATAATTCAGATGATTACCTGTCATTGGCCTGGACAAAGTTCATATTGTCTGTAGCACTCTGTAATGCCAGTTTCCGTCCTCCAAGGACTGTACTGCAGTCTTATATGCAACATGTGGGAATGGGAACTGCTCAAAGCAATGTGTGACCCTCCACTGGTTTTATAGAACAGACGGGACACAGAGCTTCTTGTCACATCTGACAGTTGGAATCCTCAGAGATCTCAGCATCTCCCACATGGCACAATTATAGCTCCGAGCTGTCAGCTATGCAGGGAAGCTAAATCATTATTTGATTAGGAGAAGAATGAGTCCTTGTTCTAATACTGACATATAAATCCTAGATTTAGGGATGAGGATTGGATTCATTGCTATCATGGGTCAAATCTCTTTGGCCAAACATTTTCAAGGTTTGCTGCCAGAAGTAATGAATAACGTATAATGCAGCATATTGCCTTTGCCCCAGGTCATCTGAGTTTCAAGAGGCAATAATTTGAAGGATCGGATAACTCAGCCCCTTTTCTATAATATTTGAGCTCACAGCATCCTTATTGTCACGTTCATTGAAACTATTAAGGGGGAACTGGCAATTCTGTTTAAGGAGAATTTTTTGTAATTTGAAATTGGTTCATGTCCCACATGGCAGTGCCCAGCTACCCATGCCTTTAATTGACAATTTGCTGGATTAATAGCCCTATAAATGGCCAGAATTGCATAACAAGATTTGTCCCACATAGACTTCAATGGGGTTCACAAACCTCGAACTTCGAGCAAAATTATTTGCAATTTGAACCCCAGCAGCTTCACTCATCTCTATTGATAATAACTAAATGTAGCACTACCCCCGGAGGAGACACTTGTATTTTTGCCCAGGTTTCCCCTTATTTCACCCCACAGCCAAACACAGTGTATTTCTTCAACCAAATGCACACACACAATTGCTCGTTGGCCGTGGATAAGGGGGTACCACCAGTCCTCCTGTATGGGGCCCAGGCCAGCAGGCGGTGGCCCAGGCAGCTGGGTGAAGTGGATATGAGCAGGGTAGGTGATGGACACGGCGGGGGCAATTTCTGGATCCGATCCCCTGTATGGCTCTCTCTGCAGCAGCTGAAAGCTGGCTTCTTCTCCTCTCCCTCCCACTGGCTTTCAGCTGCTGCAGAGGAGAGCCATACAGGGGATTGGTTTCAGTAATTGCCCCCCTGCTGCACCTATTGCCCTTCCTGTGCACCATACATTTCCCCCTGCTGCCCAGGGGGAGGAGCAGCTTTCAGGTTGGCTGTATAGAGCCCCGTGGTTTCTAACAACAGCACTGGTAGCATTACTCCCCGTAGGAGCCACTTGTATTTTTGCCCAGGTTTTTCCATACTTCACCCCGCAGCCAGGCACATTGGAACAGTGTATTTCTTCAACCAAATGCACACACACACTTGCTCGTTGTCTTCAATGACCAGTCTAGGGGATATTTGTTTTTGGAGTTTTATTGTAAAACTGGAGATAGGGATGGGGGATTCAGAAGGATACTCCAAAATTAGAACTATTCACACTGAAGTAATTTGGCTGATCTCTTAGTTGGGCATTTTGAAGTCCTGGCTGAAAGCAGATAGCAGACTTCTCTTAGAATTGTAGCAGCAAGTAGTTTAGGAGTGAGCAAAGTCCCTTTCTGCAGTAGTAGTAGTAGTTACAGGGCTGAGCTCTTCGGGTACAAGCCAGTTACGACAGACTATGACAGCCCAATGGTAATGTAGCTGAGCAAATTCCTTTTCAGTAGCAACAGTTGGACAAGCTCTTCAGAACACTAGCCAGTGTTCCCTTTTCTCAAACTCACATTGACTATCTAGCACCAGAGGGGCAGCAAAGCACACAAATTCCTCAATGTCAGTACTCACAAGGCCCAAGGACAGAATGGTTGCCTCCTTCCAATCTTCCAAACACATCTTTGCCAAACAGCTCCCCTCAGTCAGCTTACTGTAGAACCAGGGTCACTCTCTCTAACTTTAGGCCCTCAAGTCATCCCAAGTGAGGCCGCATGGCAGCAGGTGACAGGTGAGGAAAGTCTGCCTCCAGCCTGGCTTGGTGCAAGCTACTCCCAGGAAAGATGCTGATCATAAATACCACTCCCAGCATGCAATGCGGCCACCCTCCCCTGCAATTGGATGGGACAACATCCATATTCATGTTGTTCATTTGCCCAGCCCCTAGCCATGTTCTGGAAGCCTCTCATAGCTTCCTGAATGCAGGAAGAACTCAAACAAACATCACCAGACCATCAAGAGTAAACCTGGCTAGTCAATCACAACACTCTGCTAAGCAGAGAGCCCAACTAGATTTTACCAACAGCCTCTCTGTTAAGCAGAGAAACACGGTGTCACGGTGTGCCAGGCTTGCTCCTCTCCCTCACTGCAACTTCCCCCACCTCTCCCCCCTCTCATCCCGTCACGGCTCTTTGAAGCTGAGCCACCCAGGATGAGAGGTGTGACTCTCATCACCCTCCATCCCCTATCTCTCCCAGCCAGAGGGGGAGAGATAGTCTCCCACTGGGAAGTTCACACCTCCCCAGCCACTCGGCAAGGGAAGGGGCGGGCCCCCCCACCGAGATGTCCGGGGGCAGCAGTCAACCTGAGGCCGCACAGCCCCGACGAGTACAGCGCAGGCAGAAGAGCTTCCCGCGCCTGCACTCGCCAACAGACAAAGGCGGTGCTCTCGAGAGCGCGGCCCGTGTCAAGGGGGTGTGCCTCATTGCCTGGCAACGCCGCGCACGGCCGGCTGTTGCCGGGGCAACCGGGAAGCGTCCTGCATGGCTTTAAAAGGCCGGCACGGGACCAGGCCAGTCTCTTCCTCCTGTGCTGTCTGCTGCAGCTGTTCCATTGGGAGATCCGGGTGGGGACTGGGCCTCCGCAGCCATCCCCGCTGAGCACTCTGCAGGAGACCCCCCTCCTCAAAGGTCAGATTCCACAGCCAGGACTCCGGCTGAGCTGTGCTGAGGTCAGACTACACAGCCAAAGTCCCGCTGAGTCCCCCGTGAGCATGTTCTTGTCCCTAGAAAGCTGCGTGGGAGCTGTGCTGATGCCAGGCCCCACAGCCAAAGTCCCGCTGAGTCCCTGTGAGCATGTTGTTGTCCCTAGAAAGCTGTGTGGGAGCTGTGTTGAGGCCAGGCCTCACAGCCAAAGTCCCGTTGAGTTCCCGTGAGGCTGATGCTGTCCCTAGAAAGCTGTGTGGAAGCTGTGCTGAGGCCAGGCCCCACAGCCAAAGTCCCGTTGAGTCCCCGTGAGGCTGATGTTGTCCCTAGAAAGCTGTGTGGGAGCTGTGCTGAGGTCAGGCCCCACAGCCAAAGTCCCGCTGAGGCCCCGTGAGCATGACGTTGTCCCTATAAGGCTGTGTGGGAGCTGTGCTGAGGTCAGACCCCATCCAAGGTCTAGCTGAGTTCCCGTGAGCCCGCTTACCGTGAGTGTCCCTACAAGCCGTATGTTGCGGAGTGCCATGAACTGTCCTGATTGAGTGTCTTTCATAGCTCAATAAAGCTTTGTGTGTTTTCCATCTTCTTTGTGTGTTCTGTCCTGCCTACGCTTCCGTTACACACGGCTATACCTAACCTATACAAATCAGAGCACCTACCTAGGAGGTCGCTACATAGTAATAAGGGCACATTCACACTTGTGCGCGCATTGCTCACGTAGGTTTTTGTTGGGAGTACAATGTTCATGTATTTTGTACAACTACATCAGTATTCAGTAGAGATATATTCTTCAGCCAGTAGATGGCAGTGTTTATAGGTTTGTAGAGCATCTATGGTATACTCTATGTCTTTTCTCTGAATAAAGTTTCCTGTTTCCTTCTTGCAGTGAAGCAGAAAAGAACATGTGAACTGTGCACTGTCTGTTCTGTAGGGGTATATATAGAATTTCTTGTTCAAATATTTTATTGTAAGGGAACAGGCCAAAGTTACAGTTTCAGTTCAGTAACACCGAGAAAATGCAAAAGGATTATATAATAGTGGGACAGGGTATGAGATCAACAGGCGGAGACCATATAGCAGTATTCGTATCACATGTACAATCAGGAAGGATGTAGGAAATCCTGCATCCAGCATAAACCAATACATTGAAATACATACAGTGCTTAACATGCAGATGGGAGTTCTGAGGAACAGATATTGAGAAATGTGCAGCGATCAATGAGGAATTGCGCCACTGGATAAAAAAAAAAACAGCGGGATGCAAAGAACTGCGAGTCAATCTACATCGGAGTAGGGGTTATAGTATGGGTTCAATAACCCATAATTATTGTTAAGGGATAGGAGGCTACTGCCTTAGTCAGCACGTAGGAAGGTTGAAATTTATACTGATTATGACCAGGCTATATGTAGGCTTGATGCTCGGGGGAGAAGGGAGAAGTAGCAGAGAATTGTGAAGGTGGGTTTAAAGGGGGAGGAAAAGCTAAAGGGGGCAAGAGGGGGTGTCAGGGCTTTGTCCACAGCATAGGTACTCAGAGACCTGGCATTCTTGCCAGTACCTTTCATGGCCGCAGAAATGCACACTGGCGAAAATCTCTGCGTATTGGTGCACGGATGCGAGCCAGAACATGCATGCGCACTGGAGCATAGTTACGCACACATTAGCTCAGTTTGGCACCAGATGGCCTTTATAAGGAAGTCCATCACTCCCTCAAATTGCTGGTTGATCTCTGGCTCCCCAGTACCCTTGTCTGTTGTCCTTTGCTACTGTGATCTGCTGTTACCGACTTGGCTTGTTCCTGGACCTGTCTTCTCTGCCTGACTCCTGAACTGACCCTGGCTTGGCTAACGGATATTCGCACCTGCTCTCCTGATCTGACCTGGCTTGGCTAATAGATACTCTCACTTGCTCTTGACCCTGGCTATCCTGTTGACTATGTCTGCTCCAATCTCCACCCGGCATCTGGCCTTGGCTTTGAACCAACTACTCTGTGGTCCTCTGCTACCCTGAAGGCCTGCATACCTCTCACGGGCGCCCCCTGCCTGCAGACACCATTCCATTGCATGAGCTGTGCTCCTGGGTATACCTCTAACAAGCACTCCTACAGGCGACCCGTGCTACTTTGGGCCTGACTCCTTCTGTCCCATATCTAGGGGAGTCTTGAACTTAGCTGCAAGGGAAGCCCTCTCTCCATTGGCCTCTAACAACAAGTATGTGATAGGGGGTGAGGAAGAACGAGGGGGACAGGGGGGTACAAGAACTGAGGGGCATGAAAGAGAATCATGGAGGGATAGAACAAATAGGTAGGGAGGAAAAACATAGGTTGGTAGCGCACAGGAAAGAATCGGGGAAATAGAGATGAATAATGAATAGGCAGAGAAAAGAAAAGAGGGCTGGTAAAGAAAAGTAATATGAGAAGGGGGGATAAAAGGGTAGCCCAGAGGGTAGCCAGGGTCCCATGGTAGAGGAGGGACCTAAGATCATGCTTGATCTTAACATGGAAAAAGTAAGGAATCATCAAAATCGGGTGGCAAGCAGTGCTCCACCTATACAGAATTTCTAACAGTTTTGCATGTCAGCATATTGAACAGTGTGTGGCGTATGCACTATGAGGTGTGCACCCTAGTGTGCATAGACAATCAGAATATACACAACCACAACACATGCAATAAGAAATATATGCCTAAAGTAAAAAAAATTATATTGTAGGTTGCAGATGTGTATCGATGGACCATAGAGAATACACTGCTCAAAAAAATTGAAGGAAGACTTTGAATACACATCAGATCTCAATGGGGAAAAATCTCCTGCTGAATCTTTATACTGATATGGACGGGGTAATGCATTAGGAATGTAAGGATGCCCCATCGTTTGATGGAAATGAAAATGATCAACCTACAGAGGACTGGATTCAAAGACACCCCAAAAATCAAAGTGAAAAAATGATGCAGCAGATTAGTCCATTTTGCTGAAATTTCATTGCAGCAACTCAGAATGGTCCTCAGTAGTTTGTATGGCCCCCACGTGCTTGTATACATGCCTGACAATGTCGGGCCATTCTCCTAATGAGACGACCGATGTTGTCCTGGGGTATTTCCTCCCAGATCTGGACAAAGGCATCACTGAGCTCCCGGGCAGGCTGAGGTGCAACCTGGCGGCGTCAGATGGACCGAAACATGACAATCCAGAGGTGTTCTATTGGATTTAAATCAGGTGTGCATGGGGGCCATTCAGCCTGGCTGTGCGACGAAGCTTTTGGAGAAGACATGGACAGCATTCCTGCAGCTCCTACAGGAGTAGTGCTGCAACTACATGGTCTTCTTCTGAACTTCCAGCTTTAGGTCTTAAGCATTTTTGACCCCAGTAAACTCCTTAAAAATGAGCAAACATGCATAAAAAAATTAGGTGAAAATGCACATATTGTATGTTTCTTTCCCTGGAAATTAGCTTTCCATTTCCTAAAAATAAATTAAAAACCCTCAAGCCTCAGACACCCACAAAATTGCATGTGCAAATCCTAAAATAATAAAAGCCTGTAAAACGTCCAAGGACGCTCAGCTCAAGTGTAATGCAGGCTCTGGTATTTAGGGTATCTATTTATGAAGCTTTATAAAGATGTAACAAAACTCATACTACTAATCTACACATGTGATAGAGTGGATGCAACTATATTAGTATCTGTTTACAGTACATCATAGAACACTGCAGAAATAACTCACCTGCTAAAGTATGTGAAAAAGGTAAATAGCTTTTACAATTTTGGATAGAGTAGGAAATATCTAAAGCATATTAAGGCTTTTATTGATATATATGTCCCATCAAAGAGATTTCTTTTTACCCCGTCTTGTACACACAAAAGAAGGTGAGAAGAAACCTTTCCAAAGTGATAGCTGTCACCAGAACAATTCTCCACTTTGAATGATTTCTGCTCTATTCCTGTTCTGGTGACAAAAAATAAATAAAAAAAACCTCATACATGGTTATAACCCTCAACAGACATGTTCAAAATAAAAATGTAATTTGTTTTGGATCTATTCATTAGTTTATTCATTTTGTTTTGTTTTCCAATGGATTTGAAGTATTCTGATTGAATTTGACTCAAATTTGAATTGAAAATATCAAATTGACCAGAATTCATTGTGAAGAATAGCTGGTTCTATTCTATGCAAAATTAAGAATATCTTGTTTAGTTTTACTCTGTTCTTTTCTATTCTGTTCTGTTTTACTCTCTTCTTTTCTATTCTGTTCTGTTTTGCTCTCTTCTTTTCTATCCTATTCTTTGTGGAATTTGAATTTCAGAAGACAGCTACACTCAAATTTTTTATTCTTTTATATTCTATCAACAGGAAATAAGCAATAGTTAGCAATATGTTTATATTTCAAATTTGTTTTCAAATTTGATTCAAATTTTGGCAGAAATTTTGTTTCCTTATTCAGTATTCATTTAAATTTGTTAAAATTGTAATTCATCTGAATAATAACAATTTCATCCGAATTTCTATTCAGAACTAAATGAACTGCACGTCTAGTATTCAAAACTGAAAAAGGTTTTGCCTTTAGATACATTTTAAATAATGCAAGTAGTTTTTTAATAATGCAATGGTAGGCATCAGCAACATTAGTTGGAAATCTGTGATGGACGATGGAACACCGCTCACATAACCAAATGTAAAAATTCCTTACAAGACACAATGGACATTTCAAAGGTAATAAATGTTTAATAAATCAAGACAGATAAAACATGCTAATTACAAATTATTTGCTAGAAAGGTATAATTTAGCCTTAAATTGTAACAATGTTTATCCTAGAATTTTTTCATAGCATTTTTGACCTCCTTATTTCTCAGGCTGTAAATAAATGGGTTAAGTGTCGGGTTAATGATGCTAAAGACTATACTGATGGCTCGATCGTAGGTCGGTGAGTAGATGGAGCTTGGTCGGAAGTACATGAATATTACTGTGCTATAGAGGAGGATAACCATGGTGAGATGAGATGAGCAAGTGGGGAAGGCCTTCTTACTTCCTTGGGATGACTTTAGAATCAACACTGCTCTGATGATGAGTACATAGGACCCAAGGATTAAAAGCACTGGTGCAAAGATGATGATAGAACTTTTAATGTAGTCAACTTTCTGCCAGGTGTCTGATAAGCCAGAGCAAGATAGCATGAGTATGACGGGATAGTCACAGAAGAAGTGTTGGATTACCCAATTACAGAAAAGCTGAGAAGAAGTCAGCCAAGTATAGAAAGTAGAGTGGAGGCAAACAATAATTCAATAAAAAGCCACCAGACAGATACAAGTTCTCCTGTTCATAATTAAAAGGTACCGTAGGGGAAAACAAACTGCACAGCAGCGATCAACGGCCATGATAGTAAACAAGAAGCCATCCATGTTACCTGCTACCATCAAGAGAAAAAGCTGGAAAAGCAGTCATGGGTGGAGATGTGGGTTTCTCCAGACAATACAAGGCTATACAAACCCCTGGGGCTGATAATGGAGGTAAACCTTACATCCACAAAGGCAAGGTTCTCCATCAAGATGTACATTGGAGTGTGAAGCTGGCACTATAAAACATTAAGCATGAAGATGAACAGGTTTCCTGCAATACAGATTACATACGCAGAGAAGAAGAAGCAGAGGAGAAGAATAAGAAGATGAGGTGTATCGGAAAATCCCAACAGGACAAAGCCAGAGAAAGTCTTATTTTCATGGAGCTCCATATGAATACTAGCCAGTTATGTATGTGATGAAAACAAGAAGATTACTGGATGCAGAACATCTAAAAAAAAGTGAAAATGTGTTTTGAAAAAAATTAAGGCAAATGGGCATAACACACAACTAACAAAATAAAGGGACTATACAGACCAAGACCAATACAAGCAAGGACAAGTCATACATATGTTTATTGAGCGACCAATAGCGACTTTTTCAAGTTGCTTAACAACAGTCATAGCAAATCCCAAAGCTTCTAGGGGGGCCTGGAGATGGAAGCAGGCCCATTAAGGAAGCTGTTAAGGCTAAATAAACAGAATATTTGCCTGCATGTGAAAATAGCATAAATCCATTACTGTATTCCTGAGGTTTGAAGAAGTTGCTGTTGACATTGACCCTGTACCTATTTTAACATTTCCAAACAAGAAGAGCTGACATCAGGTACATAGGAGGAAACTTCAGAACTGTTTTCACTTGTTACAGATCCCCTTTGCAGACTTTGTAGTAAGAGCAAATTGCTAAGCTGCCTTTCTAGTGTAGCTTCCAGCTGCTTCATACAGCCATACAGGGAGATTGGTGCTTGTGACTGCTCCCACCCCAACCATCCATTGGATTTCCCTTTCTATCTGGGCCCCTCTGTGTGCTCCTCAGTGCCCAGCCCCTCCCCCCATCCTCTGCAACAATAGGAGATTCCTTCCTTCCTCTCTTCCCTTCCCTTCCTCTCCCTTCCCTTCCTCCCTTCCTTCCCCTCCCTTCCTTCCTCCCTTCCATTCTTTGCTTTCCTCCCTCTCCTTTCTTCCTTCCTTCCTTCCTTTCTTCCTTCCTTCATTCCTGCCCTTCCTTCCCTCCTCCCCCCTCCTTCCTTCTTTCCCTCCTTCCTCTCCTTCCTTCATCGCCTTTCTTCCTTCCTTCCTCCCCCCTCCTTCCTTCCTCCCATTCCTTTCCTCCTTCCTTCCTCCACTTCTTTCCCCCCTTCCTTCCTCCCCTTCCTTCCTTCCTTCCTTCCTCCCTTGCTTCCTTCCTTCCTCTCCTCCTTTCCCACCCCTTCCGTCCCTTCCTTCCCTCCTCCCTCGCTTCCTTCCTCCCCCCCCTTCCTTCCATCTCTTCCTTCTATCCTTTCTTCCTCCCCTTCCTTCTATCCTTCCTTCCCTTACTTCCTTCCTTCATTCCTCCCCCCTTCCTTTCATCCTTTCCTTCTAGCCTTCCTTCCTCCCTTTCCTTCCACTCCTCTTCCCCCCCTTCCTTCCATCTCTTCCTTCTATCATTTCTTCCTCCCCTTCCTTCCTTCCTTCCTCTCCACCTTCCTCCACCCCTTCCTTCTTTCCGTCCCTCCTTCTATCCTTCCTTCCTCCCCTTCCTTCCTTCCTTCCTTCCTTCCCTCCTCCCCCCTCCTTCCTTCTTTCCCTCCTTCCTCTCCTTCCTTCATCCCCTTCCTTCCCTTTCTTCCTCCCCCCTCCTTCCTTTCTTCTGTCCCTTCCTTCAACCCCTTCCTTCCTTCCTTCCTCCCTCGCTTCCTTCCTTCCTCTCCTTCCTCCCCTCCTTTCTCCCCCCCCTTCCTTCCGTCCCTTCCTTCCTCCCTTGCTTCCTTCCTACCTCCCCTCCTTTCTCCCCCCCTTCCTTTCATCTCTTCCTTCTATCCTTTCTTCCTCCCCTTCCTTCTATCCTTCCTTCCCTTACTTCCTTCATTCCTCCCCTCCTTC